>NC_134827.1:65888176-66024247 GCF_004210375.1 Tachypleus tridentatus | reverse complement strand
ATTATCTTGTCACAAACATGACCATGTCTTTTGTTATTATCTTGTCACAAACATGACCATGTCTTTAGTTATTATCTTGTCACAAACATGACCATGTCTTTGTTATCTTGTCACAAACTTGACCATGTCTTTGGTTTTATCTTGTCACAAACATGACCATGTTCTTTAGTTATTATCTTGTCACAAACTTGACCATGTCTTTAGTTTTTTATCTTGTCACAAACCCTGACCATGTCTCTAGATTATCTTGTCACAAACTTGACCATGTCTTTAGTTATTATCTTGTCACAAACTTGACCATGTCTTTGGTTATCTTTATCTTGTCACAAACATTGACCATGTCTTTCATGTTGGTTATCTTGTCACAAACTTGACCATGTCTTTAGTTATTATCTTGTCACAAAACTTGACCATGTCTTTAGTTACAATCTTGTCAGCAAACATGACCATGTCTTTTAGTTATCTTGTCACAAACTTGACCATGTCTTTAGTTATTATCTTGTCACAAACTTGACCATGTCTTTAGTTATTATCTTGTCTCACAAACTTGACCATGTCTTTAGGTTATCTTGTCACAAACATGACCATGTCTTTAGTTATTATCTTGTCACAAACATGACCATGTCTTTAGTTATTATCTTGTCACAAACTTGACCATGTCTTTGGTTATTATCTTGTCACAAACTTGACCATGTCTTTTGTTATTATCTTGTCCTGAAACTTGACCATGTCTTTAGTTATTATCTTGTCACAAACTTGACCATGTATTTAGATATTATCTTGTCACAAACATGACCATCTCTTTCGTTATTATCTTGTCACACACTTGACCATGTCTTTAGTTATTATCTTGTCACAAACTTGACCATGTCTTTAGTTAGTTATCTTGTCACAAACTTGACCATGTCTTTAGTTATCTTGTCACAAACTTGACCATGTCTTTAGTTATTATCTTGTCACAAACTTGACCATGTCTTTAGTTACAATCTTGTCAGAAACGTGACTATATCTTTAGTTATTATCTTGTCACAAACTTGACCATATCTTTAGTTATCTTGTCACAAACTTGACCATGTCTTCAGTTATCTAGTCACAAACTTGACCATGTCTTATTATCTTGTCACAAACATGACCATGTCTTTAGTTATTATCTTGTCACAAAACTTGACCATGTCTTTAGTTTAATCTTGTCACAAACTTGACCATGTCTTTAGTTATCTTGTCACAAACTTGACCATGTCTTTAGTTATCTTGTCACAAACTTGACCATGTCTTTTAGTTATCTTGTCACAAACTTGACCATGTCTTTAGTTATTATCTTGTCACAAACTTAACCATGTAGTTTAGTTTTATCTCCTCACAAACTTGACCATGTCTTTAGTTATTATCTTGTCACAAACTTGACCATGTCTTTAGTTATTATCTTGTCACAAACTTGACCATGTCTTTAGTTATTATCTTGTCACAAACTTGACCATGTCTTTAGTTATTATCTTGTCACAAACTTGACCATGTCTTTAGTTATTATCTTGTCACAAACTTGACCATGTCTTTAGTTAGTTATCTTGTCACAAACTTGACCATGTCTTTAGTTTTAATCTTGTCACAAACTTGACCATGTCTTTAATTATTATCTTGTCACAAACATGACCATGTCTTTAGTTATTATCTTGTCACAAACTTGACCATGTCTTTAGTTATATCTTGTCACAAACTTGACCATGTCTTTCTTAGTTATCTTGTCACAAACTTGACCATGTCTTTAGTTATTATCTTGTCACAAACTTGACCATGTCTTTAGTTATCTTGTCTTGCACGCGGACAAACTTGATGACCATGTCTTTAGTTAGTTCTCTTGTCACAAACTTGACCATGTCTTTAGTTATTATCTTGTCACAAACTTGACCATGTCTTTAGTTATTATCTTGTCACAAACTTGACCATGTCTTTAGTTATTATCTTGTCACAAACTTGACCATGTCTTTAGTTATTATCTTGTCACAAACTTGACCATGTCTTTAGTTATTATCTTGTCACAAACTTGACCATGTCTTTAGTTATTATCTTGTCACAAACTTGACCATGTCTTTAGTTATTATCTTGTCACAAACTTGACCATGTCTTTAGTTATTATCTTGTCACAAACTTGACCATGTCTTTAGTTATTATCTTGTCACAAACTTGACCATGTCTTTAGTTGGTTATCTTGTCACAAACTTGACCATGTCTTTAGTTATTATCTTGTCACAAACTTGACCATGTCTTTAGTTATTATCTTGTCACAAACTTGACCATGTCTTTAGTTATTATCTTGTCACAAACTTTGACCATGTCTTTAGTTATTATCTTGTCACAAACTTGACCATGTCTTTAGTTATTATCTTGTCACAAACTTGACCATGTCTTTAGTTATTATCTTGTCACAAACTTGACCATGTCTTTAGTTATTATCTTGTCACAAACTTGACCATGTCTTTAGTTATCACAATCTTGACCACAAACTTGACCATTGTCTTTAGTTATATCTTTTTATTATCACAAACTTGACCATGTCTTTAGTTATTATCTTGTCACAAACATGACCATGTCTTTAGTTATTATCTTGTCACAAACATGACCATGTCTTTAGTTATTATCTTGTCACAAACTTGACCATGTCTTTAGTTATTATCTTGTCACAAACTTGACCATGTCTTTAGTTTATTATCTTGTCACAAACTTGACCATGTCTTTAGTTATCTTGTCACAAACTTGACCATGTCTTTAGTTATTATCTTGTCACAAACTTGACCATGTCTTTAGTTATTATCTTGTCACAAACTTGACCATGTCTTTAGTTATTATCTTGTCACAAACTTGACCATGTCTTTAGTTATTATCTTGTCACAAACTTGACCATGTCTTTAGTTATTATCTTGTCACAAACTTGACCATGTCTTTAGTTATTATCTTGTCACAAACTTGACCATGTCTTTAGTTATTATCTTGTCACAAACTTGACCATGTCTTTAGTTATTATCTTGTCACAAACTTGACCATGTCTTTAGTTATTATCTTGTCACAAACTTGACCATGTCTTTAGTTATTATCTTGTCACAAACTTGACCATGTCTTTAGTTATTATCTTGTCACAAACTTGACCATGTCTTTAAGTTATCTTGTCACAAACTTGACCATGTCTTTAGTTATTATCTTGTCACAAACTTGACCATGTCTTTAGTTATCTTGTCACAAACTTGACCATGTCTTTAGTTATCTTGTCACAAACTTGACCATGTCTTTAGTTATTATCTTGTCACAAACTTGACCATGTCTTTAGTTATTATCTTGTCACAAACTTGACCATGTCTTTAGTTATTATCTTGTCACAAACTTGACCATGTCTTTAGTTATTATCTTGTCACAAACTTGACCATGTCTTTAGTTATCTTGTCACAAACGTGACCATGTCTTTAGTTATTATCTTGTCACAAACTTGACCATGTCTTTAGTTATTATCTTGTCACAAACTTGACCATGTCTTTAGTTATTATCTTGTCACAAACTTGACCATGTCTTTAGTTATTATCTTGTCACAAACATGACCATGTCTTTAGTTATTATCTTGTCACAAACTTGACCATGTCTTTAGTTATTATCTTGTCACAAACTTGACCATGTCTTTAGTTTATCTTGTCACAAACTTGACCATGTCTTTAGTTATTATCTTGTCACAAACTTGACCATGTCTTTAGTTATTATCTTGTCACAAACTTGACCATGTCTTTAGTTATTATCTTGTCACAAACTTGACCATGTCTTTAGTTATTATCTTGTCACAAACTTGACCATGTCTTTAGTTATTATCTTGTCACAAACTTGACCATGTCTTTAGTTATTATCTTGTCACAAACTTGACCATGTCTTTAGTTATCTTGTCACAAACTTGACCATGTCTTTAGTTATTATCTTGTCACAAACTTGACCATGTCTTTAGTTATCTTGTCACAAACTTGACCATGTCTTTAGTTATCTTGTCACAAACTTGACCATGTCTTTAGTTATCTTGTCACAAACTTGACCATGTCTTTAGTTATTATCTTGTCACAAACTTGACCATGTCTTTAGTTATTATCTTGTCACAAACTTGACCATGTCTTTAGTTATTATCTTGTCACAAACATGACCATGTCTTTAGTTATTATCTTGTCACAAACATGACCATGTCTTTAGTTATTATCTTGTCACAAACATGACCATGTCTTTAGTTATTATCTTGTCACAAACTTGACCATGTCTTTAGTTATTATCTTGTCACAAACTTGACCATGTCTTTAGTTATCTTGTCACAAACTTGACCATGTCTTTAGTTATTATCTTGTCACAAACTTGACCATGTCTTTAGTTATTATCTTGTTTGACTATGTCTTTAGTTATTATCTTGTCACAAACTTGACCATGTCTTTAGTTAGTTATCTTGTCACAAACTTGACCATGTCTTTAGTTATTATCTTGTCACAAACTTGACCATGTCTTTAGTTATTATTATCTTGTCACAAACTTGACCATGTCTTTAGTTATCTTGTCACAAACTTGACCATGTCTTTAGTTATTATCTTGTCACAAACTTGACCATGTCTTTAGTTATTATCTTGTCACAAACTTGACCATGTCTTTAGTTATCTTGTCACAAACTTGACCATGTCTTTAGTTATTATCTTGTCACAAACTTGACCATGTCTTTAGTTATTATCTTGTCACAAACTTGACCATGTCTTTAGTTATTATCTTGTCACAAACTTGACCATGTCTTTAGTTATTATCTTGTCACAAACTTGACCATGTCTTTAGTTATTATCTTGTCACAAACTTGACCATGTCTTTAGTTATTATCTTGTCACAAACTTGACCATGTCTTTAGTTATTATCTTGTCACAAACTTGACCATGTCTTTAGTTATCTTGTCACAAACTTGACCATGTCTTTAGTTATCTTGTCACAAACTTGACCATGTCTTTAGTTATCTTGTCACAAACATGACCATGTCTTTAGTTATTATCTTGTCACAAACTTGACCATGTCTTTAGTTATTATCTTGTCACAAACTTGACCATGTCTTTAGTTATTATCTTGTCACAAACTTGACCATGTCTTTAGTTATCTTGTCACAAACTTGACCATGTCTTTAGTTATCTTGTCACAAACTTGACCATGTCTTTAGTTATTATCTTGTCACAAACTTGACCATGTCTTTTTATTATCTTGTCACAAGTTGACCATGTCTTAGTTATCTTGTCACAAACTTGACCATGTCTTTAGTTATTATCTTGTCACAAACTTGACCATGTCTTTAGTTATTATCTTGTCACAAACTTGACCATGTCTTTAGTTATTATCTTGTCA
Organism: Tachypleus tridentatus; assembly: GCF_004210375.1. Lineage (NCBI taxonomy): Eukaryota > Metazoa > Arthropoda > Merostomata > Xiphosura > Limulidae > Tachypleus > Tachypleus tridentatus. The sequence goes on along the minus strand of NC_134827.1, from coordinate 66,018,865 downwards.
CAAACTTGACCATGTCTTTAGTTATTATCTTGTCACAAACTTGACCATGTCTTTAGTTATTATCTTGTCACAAACTTGACCATGTCTTTAGTTATTATCTTGTCACAAACTTGACCATGTCTTTAGTTATTATCTTGTCACAAACTTGACCATGTCTTTAGTTATTATCTTGTCACAAACTTGACCATGTCTTTCTTTATATCTTGCCACACACTTGACCATGTCTTTAGTTATTATCTTGTCACAAACTTGACCATGTCTTTAGTTATTATATTGTCACAAATTTGACCATGTCTTTAGTTATCTTGTCACAAACTTGACCATGTCTTTAGTTATTATCTTGTCACAAACTTGACCATGTCTTTAGTTATTATCTTGTCACAAACTTGACCATGTCTTTAGTTATCTTGTCACAAACTTGACCATGTCTTTAGTTATCTTGTCACAAACTTGACCATGTCTTTAGTTATCTTGTCACAAACTTGACCATGTCTTTAGTTATTATCTTGTCACAAACTTGACCATGTCTTTAGTTATTATCTTGTCACAAACTTGACCATGTCTTTAGTTATTATCTTGTCACAAACTTGACCATGTCTTTAGTTATTATCTTGTCACAAACTTGACCATGTCTTTAGTTATCTTGTCACAAACTTGACCATGTCTGTCTTTAGTTATCTTGTCACAAACTTGACCATGTCTTTAGTTATCTTGTCACAAACTTGACCATGTCTTTAGTTATTATCTTGTCACAAACTTGACCATGTCTTTAGTTATTATCTTGTTACAAACATGACCGTGTCTTCAGTTTTAATCTTGTCACAAACTTGACCACGTCTTCAGTTATCTTGTCACAAACTTGACCATGTCTTTAGTTATTATCTTGTCACAAACTTGACCATGTCTTTAGTTATTATCTTGTCACAAACTTGACCATGTCTTTAGTTAGTTATCTTGTCACAAACTTGACCATGTCTTTAGTTATCTTGTCACAAACTTGACCATGTCTTTAGTTATTATCTTGTCACAAACTTGACCATGTCTTTAGTTATTATCTTGTCACAAACTTGACCATGTCTTTAGTTATTATCTTGTCACAAACTTGACCATGTCTTTAGTTATTATCTTGTCACAAACTTGACTATGTCTTTAGTTATTATCTTGTCACAAACTTGACCATGTCTTTAGTTATCTTGTCACAAACTTGACCATGTCTTTAGTTATTATCTTGTCACAAACATGACCATGTCTTTAGTTATTATCTTGTCACAAACTTGACCATGTCTTTAGTTATCTTGTCACAAACTTGACCATGTCTTAGTTATTATCTTGTCACAAACTTGACCATGTCTTTAGTTATTATCTTGTCACAAACTTGACCATGTCTTAGTTATTATCTTGTCACAAACTTGACCATGTCTTTAGTTATCTTGTCACAAACTTGACCATGTCTTAGTTAGTTATCTTGTCACAAACTTGACCATGTCTTTAGTTATCTTGTCACAAACTTGACCATGTCTTTAGTTATTATCTTGTCACAAACTTGACCATGTCTTTAGTTATTATCTTGTCACAAACTTGACCATGTCTTTAGTTATTATCTTGTCACAAACTTGACCATGTCTTTAGTATTATCTTGTCACAAACTTGATCTTGTCACAAATCTTGTCACAAACTTGACATGTCTTTAGTTATTATCTTGTCACAAACTTGACCATGTCTTTAGTTATTATCTTGTCACAAACTTGACCATGTCTTTAGTTATTATCTTGTCACAAACTTGACCATGTCTTTAGTTATTATCTTGTCACAAACTTGACCATGTCTTTAGTTATTATCTTGTCACAAACTTGACCATGTCTTTAGTTATTATCTTGTCACAAACTTGACCATGTCTTTAGTTATTATCTTGTCACAAACTTGACCATGTCTTTAGTTATTATCTTGTCACAAACTTGACCATGTCTTTAGTTATTATCTTGTCACAAACTTGACCATGTCTTTAGTTATCTTGTCACAAACTTGACCATGTCTTTAATTATTATCTTGTCACAAACTTGACCATGTCTTTAGTTATTATCTTGTCACAAACTTGACCATGTCTTTAGTTATTATCTTGTCACAAACTTGACCATGTCTTTAGTTATTATCTTGTCACAAACTTGACCATGTCTTTAGTTATTATCTTGTCACAAACTTGACCATGTCTTTTTTTAGTTATCTTGTCACAAACTTGACCATGTCTTTAGTTATCTTGTCACAAACTTGACCATGTCTTTAGTTATTATCTTGTCACAAACATGACCATGTCTTTAGTTATTATCTTGTCACAAACTTGACCATGTCTTTAGTTATTATCTTGTCACAAACTTGACCATGTCTTTAGTTATTATCTTGTCACAAACTTGACCATGTCTTTAGTTATTATCTTGTCACAAACTTGACCATGTCTTTAGTTATTATCTTGTCACAAACTTGACCATGTCTTTAGTTATTATCTTGTCACAAACTTGACCATGTCTTTAGTTATTATCTTGTCACAAACTTGACCATGTCTTTAGTTATTATCTTGTCACAAACTTGACCATGTCTTTAGTTATTATCTTGTCACAAACTTGACCATGTCTTTAGTTATTATCTTGTCACAAACTTGACCATGTCTTTAGTTATTATCTTGTCACAAACTTGACCATGTCTTTAGTTATTATCTTGTCACAAACTTGACCATGTCTTTAGTTATTATCTTGTCACAAACTTGACCATGTCTTTAGTTATCTTGTCACAAACTTGACCATGTCTTTAGTTATTATCTTGTCACAAACTTGACCATGTCTTTAGTTATTATCTTGTCACAAACTTGACCATGTCTTTAGTTATTATCTTGTCACAAACTTGACCATGTCTTTAGTTATTATCTTGTCACAAACTTGACCATGTCTTTAGTTATTATCTTGTCACAAACTTGACCATGTCTTTAGTTATTATCTTGTCACAAACTTGACCATGTCTTTAGTTATCTTGTCACAAACTTGACCATGTCTTTAGTTATTATCTTGTCACAAACTTGACCATGTCTTTAGTTATTATCTTGTCACAAACTTGACCATGTCTTTAGTTATTATCTTGTCACAAACTTGACCATGTCTTTAGTTATTATCTTGTCACAAACTTGACCATGTCTTTAGTTATCTTGTCACAAACTTGACCATGTCTTTAGTTATTATCTTGTCACAAACTTGACCATGTCTTTAGTTATTATCTTGTCACAAACTTGACCATGTCTTTAGTTATTATCTTGTCACAAACTTGACCATGTCTTTAGTTATTATCTTGTCACAAACTTGACCATGTCTTTAGTTATTATCTTGTCACAAACTTGACCATGTCTTTAGTTATCTTGTCACAAACTTGACCATGTCTTTTAGTTATCTTGTCACAAACTTGACCATGTCTTTAGTTAGTTATCTTGTCACAAACTTGACCATGTCTTTAGTTATTATCTTGTCACAAACTTGACCATGTCTTTAGTTATTATCTTGTCACAAACTTGACCATGTCTTTAGTTATTATCTTGTCACAAACTTGACCATGTCTTTAGTTATTATCTTGTCACAAACTTGACCATGTCTTTAGTTATTATCTTGTCACAAACTTGACCATGTCTTTAGTTATTATCTTGTCACAAACTTGACCATGTCTTTAGTTATTATCTTGTCACAAACTTGACCATGTCTTTAGTTATCTTGTCACAAACTTGACCATGTCTTTAGTTATTATCTTGTCACAAACTTGACCATGTCTTTAGTTATTATCTTGTCACAAACTTGACCATGTCTTTAGTTATTATCTTGTCACAAACTTGACCATGTCTTTAGTTATTATCTTGTCACAAACTTGACCATGTCTTTAGTTATCTTGTCACAAACTTGACCATGTCTTTAGTTATTATCTTGTCACAAACTTGACCATGTCTTTAGTTATTATCTTGTCACAAACATGACCATGTCTTTAGTTATTATCTTGTCACAAACTTGACCATGTCTTTAGTTATTATCTTGTCACAAACTTGACCATGTCTTTAGTTATCTTGTCACAAACTTGACCATGTCTTTAGTTATCTTGTCACAAACTTGACCATGTCTTTAGTTATTATCTTGTCACAAACTTGACCATGTCTTTAGTTATTATCTTGTCACAAACTTGACCATGTCTTTAGTTATTATCTTGTCACAAACTTGACCATGTCTTTAGTTATTATCTTGTCACAAACATGACCATGTCTTTAGTTATTATCTTGTCACAAACATGACCATGTCTTTAGTTATTATCTTGTCACAAACTTGACCATGTCTTTAGTTATTATCTTGTCACAAACTTGACCATGTCTTTAGTTATTATCTTGTCACAAACTTGACCATGTCTTTAGTTTATCTTGTCACAATTGACCATATTTAGTTATCTTGTCACAAACATGACCATGTCTTTAGTTATTATCTTGTCACAAACTTGACCATGTCTTTAGTTATTATCTTGTCACAAACTTGACCATGTCTTTAGTTATTATCTTGTCACAAACTTGACCATGTCTTTAGTTATTATCTTGTCACAAACTTGACCATGTCTTTAGTTATTATCTTGTCACAAACTTGACCATGTCTTTAGTTATCTTGTCACAAACTTGACCATGTCTTTAGTTATTATCTTGTCACAAACTTGACCATGTCTTTAGTTATTATCTTGTCACAAACTTGACCATGTCTTTAGTTATCTTGTCACAAACTTGACCATGTCTTTAGTTATTATCTTGTCACAAACTTGACCATGTCTTTAGTTATTATCTTGTCACAAACTTGACCATGTCTTTAGTAGTTATCTTGTCACAAACTTGACCATGTCTTTAGTTATTATCTTGTCACAAACTTGACCATGTCTTTAGTTATTATCTTGTCACAAACTTGACCATGTCTTTAGTTATTATCTTGTCACAAACTTGACCATGTCTTTAGTTATTATCTTGTCACAAACTTGACCATGTCTTTAGTTATTATCTTGTCACAAACTTGACCATGTCTTTAGTTATTATCTTGTCACAAACTTGACCATGTCTTTAGTTATTATCTTGTCACAAACTTGACCATGTCTTTAGTTATTATCTTGTCACAAACTTGACCATGTCTTTAGTTATTATCTTGTCACAAACTTGACCATGTCTTTAGTTATCTTGTCACAAACTTGACCATGTCTTTCAGTTATCTTGTCACAAACTTGACCATGTCTTTAGTTATCTTGTCACAAACTTGACCATGTCTTTAGTTATTATCTTGTCACAAACTTGACCATGTCTTTAGTTACAATCTTGTCACAAACTTGACCATGTCTTTAGTTATTATCTTGTCACAAACTTGACCATGTCTTTAGTTATCTTGTCACAAACTTGACCATGTCTTTAGTTATCTTGTCACAAACTTGACCATGTCTTTCGTTATCTTGTCACAAACTTAACCATGTATTCAGTTTTTATCTTGTCACAAACTTGACCATGTCTTTAGTTATCTTGTCACAAACTTGACCATGTCTTTAGTTATTATCTTGTCACAAACTTGACCATGTCTTTAGTTATTATCTTGTCACAAACATGACCATGTCTTTAGTTATTATCTTGTCACAAACTTGACCATGTCTTTAGTTATTATCTTGTCACAAACTTGACCATGTCTTTAGTTATTATCTTGTCACAAACTTGACCATGTCTTTAGTTATTATCTTGTCACAAACTTGACCATGTCTTTAGTTATTATCTTGTCACAAACTTGACCATGTCTTTAGTTATTATCTTGTCACAAACTTGACCATGTCTTTAGTTATTATCTTGTCACAAACTTGACCATGTCTTTAGTTATTATCTTGTCACAAACTTGACCATGTCTTTAGTTATTATCTTGTCACAAACTTGACCATGTCTTTAGTTATCTTGTCACAAACTTGACCATGTCTTTAGTTATCTTGTCACAAACTTGACCATGTCTTTAGTTATCTTGTCACAAACTTGACCATGTCTTTAGTTATTATCTTGTCACAAACTTGACCATGTCTTTAGTTATTATCTTGTCACAAACTTGACCATGTCTTTAGTTATCTTGTCACAAACTTGACCATGTCTTTAGTTATTATCTTGTCACAAACTTGACCATGTCTTTAGTAGTTATCTTGTCACAAACTTGACCATGTCTTTAGTTATCTTGTCACAAACTTGACCATGTCTTTAGTTATCTTGTCACAAACTTGACCATGTCTTTAGTTATCTTGTCACAAACTTGACCATGTCTTTAGTTATCTTGTCACAAACTTGACCATGTCTTTAGTTATTATCTTGTCACAAACTTGACCATGTCTTTAGTTATTATCTTGTCACAAACTTGACCATGTCTTTAGTTATTATCTTGTCACAAACTTGACCATGTCTTTAGTTATTATCTTGTCACAAACTTGACCATGTCTTTAGTTATTATCTTGTCACAAACTTGACCATGTCTTTAGTTATCTTGTCACAAACTTGACCATGTCTTTAGTTATTATCTTGTCACAAACTTGACCATGTCTTTAGTTATTATCTTGTCACAAACTTGACCATGTCTTTAGTTATCTTGTCACAAACTTGACCATGTCTTTAGTTATTATCTTGTCACAAACTTGACCATGTCTTTAGTTATTATCTTGTCACAAACTTGACCATGTCTTTAGTTATCTTGTCACAAACTTGACCATGTCTTTAGTTATTATCTTGTCACAAACTTGACCATGTCTTTAGTTATCTTGTCACAAACTTGACCATGTCTTTAGTTATCTTGTCACAAACTTGACCATGTCTTTAGTTATCTTGTCACAAACTTGACCATGTCTTTAGTTATCTTGTCACAAACTTGACCATGTCTTTAGTTATTATCTTGTCACAAACTTGACCATGTCTTTAGTTATCTTGTCACAAACATGACCATGTCTTTAGTTATTATCTTGTCACAAACATGACCATGTCTTTAGTTATTATCTTGTCACAAACATGACCATGTCTTTAGTTATTATCTTGTCACAAACTTGACCATGTCTTTAGTTATTATCTTGTCACAAACTTGACCATGTCTTTAGTTATTATCTTGTCACAAACTTGACCATGTCTTTAGTTATTATCTTGTCACAAACTTGACCATGTCTTTAGTTATTATCTTGTCACAAACTTGACCATGTCTTTAGTTATTATCTTGTCACAAACTTGACCATGTCTTTAGTTATTATCTTGTCACAAACTTGACCATGTCTTTAGTTATTATCTTGTCACAAACTTGACCATGTCTTTAGTTATTATCTTGTCACAAACTTGACCATGTCTTTAGTTATTATCTTGTCACAAACTTGACCATGTCTTTAGTTATCTTGTCACAAACTTGACCATGTCATCTTGTCACAAACTTGACCATGTCTTTAGTTATTATCTTGTCACAAACTTGACCATGTCTTTAGTTATCTTGTCACAAACTTGACCATGTCTTTAGTTATTATCTTGTCACAAACTTGACCATGTCTTTAGTTATCTTGTCACAAACTTGACCATGTCTTTAGTTATTATCTTGTCACAAACTTGACCATGTCTTTAGTTATTATCTTGTCACAAACTTGACCATGTCTTTAGTTATTATCTTGTCACAAACTTGACCATGTCTTTAGTTATTATCTTGTCACAAACTTGACCATGTCTTTAGTTATTATCTTGTCACAAACTTGACCATGTCTTTAGTTATTATCTTGTCACAAACTTGACCATGTCTTTAGTTATTATCTTGTCACAAACTTGACCATGTCTTTAGTTATTATCTTGTCACAAACTTGACCATGTCTTTAGTTATTATCTTGTCACAAACTTGACCATGTCTTTAGTTATTATCTTGTCACAAACTTGACCATGTCTTTAGTTATTATCTTGTCACAAACTTGACCATGTCTTTAGTTATTATCTTGTCACAAACTTGACCATGTCTTTAGTTATCTTGTCACAAACTTGACCATGTCTTTAGTTATCTTGTCACAAACTTGACCATGTCTTTAGTTATTATCTTGTCACAAACTTGACCATGTCTTTAGTTATCTTGTCACAAACTTGACCATGTCTTTAGTTATTATCTTGTCACAAACTTGACCATGTCTTTAGTTATTATCTTGTCACAAACTTGACCATGTCTTTAGTTATTATCTTGTCACAAACTTGACCATGTCTTTAGTTATTATCTTGTCACAAACTTGACCATGTCTTTAGTTATTATCTTGTCACAAACTTGACCATGTCTTTAGTTATTATCTTGTCACAAACTTGACCATGTCTTTAGTTATTATCTTGTCACAAACTTGACCATGTCTTTAGTTATTATCTTGTCACAAACTTGACCATGTCTTTAGTTATTATCTTGTCACAAACTTGACCATGTCTTTAGTTATTATCTTGTCACAAACTTGACCATGTCTTTAGTTATTATCTTGTCACAAACTTGACCATGTCTTTAGTTATTATCTTGTCACAAACTTGACCATGTCTTTAGTTATTATCTTGTCACAAACTTGACCATGTCTTTAGTTATTATCTTGTCACAAACTTGACCATGTCTTTAGTTATTATCTTGTCACAAACTTGACCATGTCTTTAGTTATCTTGTCACAAACTTGACCATGTCTTTAGTTATTATCTTGTCACAAACTTATGTCTTTGTTATCTTGTCACAAACTTGAGTTATGTCTTGTCACAAACTTGTCACCATGTCATTTAGTTATTATCTTGTCAGAAACATGACCATGTCTTTAGTTATTATCTTGTCAGAAACTTGATCATGTCTTTAGTTATTATCTTGTCACAAACTTGATCATGTCTTTAGTTATTATTTTGTCACAAACTTGACCATGTCTTTAGTTATTATCTTGTCACAAACTTGACCATGTCTTTAGTTATTATCTTGTCACAAACTTGACCATGTCTTTAGTTATTATCTTGTCACAAACTTGACCATGTCTTTAGTTATTATCTTGTCACAAACTTGACCATGTCTTTAGTTATTATCTTGTCACAAACTTGACCATGTCTTTAGTTATTATCTTGTCACAAACTTGACCATGTCTTTAGTTATTATCTTGTCACAAACTTGACCATGTCTTTAGTTATTATCTTGTCACAAACTTGACCATGTCTTTAGTTACAATCTTGTCACAAACTTGACCATGTCTTTAGTTATCTTGTCACAAACTTGACCATGTCTTTAGTTATCTTGTCACAAACTTGACCATGTCTTTAGTTATTATCTTGTCACAAACTTGACCATGTCTTTAGTTATTATCTTGTCACAAACTTGACCATGTCTTTAGTTATTATCTTGTCACAAACTTGACCATGTCTTTAGTTATTATCTTGTCACAAACTTGACCATGTCTTTAGTTATCTTGTCACAAACTTGACCATGTCTTTAGTTATTATCTTGTCACAAACTTGACCATGTCTTTAGTTATCTTGTCACAAACTTGACCATGTCTTTAGTTATTATCTTGTCACAAACTTGACCATGTCTTTAGTTATTATCTTGTCACAAACTTGACCATGTCTTTAGTTATTATCTTGTCACAAACTTGACCATGTCTTTAGTTATTATCTTGTCACAAACTTGACCATGTCTTTAGTTATTATCTTGTCACAAACTTGACCATGTCTTTAGTTATTATCTTGTCACAAACTTGACCATGTCTTTAGTTATTATCTTGTCACAAACTTGACCATGTCTTTAGTTATTATCTTGTCACAAACTTGACCATGTCTTTAGTTATTATCTTGTCACAAACTTGACCATGTCTTTAGTTATTATCTTGTCACAAACTTGACCATGTCTTTAGTTATTATCTTGTCACAAACTTGACCATGTCTTTAGTTATTATCTTGTCACAAACTTGACCATGTCTTTAGTTATCTTGTCACAAACTTGACCATGTCTTTTATCTTGTCACAAACTTGACCATGTCTTTAGTTATCTTGTCACAAACTTGACCATGTCTTTAGTTATCTTGTCACAAACTTGACCATGTCTTTAGTTATCTTGTCACAAACTTGACCATGTCTTTAGTTATTATCTTGTCACAAACTTGACCATGTCTTTAGTTATCTTGTCACAAACTTGACCATGTCTTTAGTTATCTTGTCACAAACTTGACCATGTCTTTAGTTATCTTGTCACAAACTTGACCATGTCTTTAGTTATTATCTTGTCACAAACTTGACCATGTCTTTAGTTATCTTGTCACAAACTTGACCATGTCTTTAATTATTATCTTGTCACAAACGTGACTATGTCTTTAGTTATTATCTTGTCACAAACTTGACCATGTCTTTAGTTATTATCTTGTCACAAACTTGACCATGTCTTTAGTTATATTTGTCACAAACTTGACCATGTTATCTTGTCACAAACTTGACCATGTCTTTAGTTATTATCTTGTCACAAACTTGACCATGTCTTTTAGTTATCTTGTCACAAACTTGACCATGTCTTTAGTTATTATCTTGTCACAAACTTGACCATGTCTTTAGTTATTATCTTGTCACAAACTTGACCATGTCTTTAGTTATTATCTTGTCACAAACTTGACCATGTCTTTAGTTATTATCTTGTCACAAACTTGACCATGTCTTTAGTTTATCTTGTCACAAACTTGACCATGTCTTTAGTTATTATCTTGTCACAAACTTGACCATGTCTTTAGTTATCTTGTCACAAACTTGACCATGTCTTTAGTTATCTTGTCACAAACTTGACCATGTCTTTAGTTATCTTGTCACAAACTTGACCATGTCTTTAGTTATTATCTTGTCACAAACTTGACCATGTCTTTAGTTATTATCTTGTCACAAACTTGACCATGTCTTTAGTTATTATCTTGTCACAAACTTGACCATGTCTTTAGTTATTATCTTGTCACAAACTTGACCATGTCTTTAGTTATCTTGTCACAAACTTGACCATGTCTTTAGTTATCTTGTCACAAACTTGACCATGTCTTGTTTAGTTAGTTATCTTGTCACAAACTTGACCATGTCTTTAGTTATCTTGTCACAAACTTGACCATGTCTTTAGTTATTATCTTGTCACAAACTTGACCATGTCTTTAGTTATTATCTTGTCACAAACTTGACCATGTCTTTAGTTATTATCTTGTCACAAACTTGACCATGTCTTTAGTTATTATCTTGTCACAAACTTGACCATGTCTTTAGTTATTATCTTGTCACAAACTTGACCATGTCTTTAGTTATTATCTTGTCACAAACTTGACCATGTCTTTAGTTATTATCTTGTCACAAACTTGACCATGTCTTTAGTTATTATCTTGTCACAAACTTGACCATGTCTTTAGTTATTATCTTGTCACAAACTTGACCATGTCTTTAGTTATTATCTTGTCACAAACTTGACCATGTCTTTAGTTATCTTGTCACAAACTTGACCATGTCTTTAGTTATTATCTTGTCACAAACTTGACCATGTCTTTAGTTATTATCTTGTCACAAACTTGACCATGTCTTTAGTTATTATCTTGTCACAAACTTGACCATGTCTTTAGTTATCTTGTCACAAACTTGACCATGTCTTTAGTTATCTTGTCACAAACTTGACCATGTCTTTAGTTATCTTGTCACAAACTTGACCATGTCTTTAGTTATTATCTTGTCACAAACTTGACCATGTCTTTAGTTATCTTGTCACAAACTTGACCATGTCTTTAGTTATTATCTTGTCACAAACATGACCATGTCTTTAGTTATTATCTTGTCACAAACTTGACCATGTCTTTAGTTATTATCTTGTCACAAACTTGACCATGTCTTTAGTTATTATCTTGTCACAAACTTGACCATGTCTTTAGTTATTATCTTGTCACAAATTTGACCATGTCTTTAGTTATCTTGTCACAAACTTGACCATGTCTTTAGTTATTATCTTGTCACAAACGTGACTATGTCTTTAGTTATTATCTTGTCACAAACTTGACCATGTCTTTAGTTATTATCTTGTCACAAACTTGACCATGTCTTTAGTTATTATCTTGTCACAAACTTGACCATGTCTTTAGTTATTATCTTGTCACAAACTTGACCATGTCTTTAGTTATTATCTTGTCACAAACTTGACCATGTCTTTAGTTATTATCTTGTCACAAACTTGACCATGTCTTTAGTTATCTTGTCACAAACTTGACCATGTCTTTAGTTATTATCTTGTCACAAACTTGACCATGTCTTTAGTTATTATCTTGTCACAAACTTGACCATGTCTTTAGTTATTATCTTGTCACAAACTTGACCATGTCTTTAGTTATTATCTTGTCACAAACTTGACCATGTCTTTAGTTATCTTGTCACAAACTTGACCATGTCTTTAGTTATTATCTTGTCACAAACTTGACCATGTCTTTAGTTATTATCTTGTCACAAACTTGACCATGTCTTTAGTTATTATCTTGTCACAAACATGACCATGTCTTTAGTTATTATCTTGTCACAAACATGACCATGTCTTTAGTTATTATCTTGTCACAAACTTGACCATGTCTTTAGTTATTATCTTGTCACAAACTTGACCATGTCTTTAGTTATTATCTTGTCACAAACATGACCATGTCTTTAGTTATTATCTTGTCACAAACTTGACCATGTCTTTAGTTATTATCTTGTCACAAACTTGACCATGTCTTTAGTTATTATCTTGTCACAAACTTGACCATGTCTTTAGTTATTATCTTGTCACAAACTTGACCATGTCTTTAGTTATTATCTTGTCACAAACTTGACCATGTCTTTAGTTATTATCTTGTCACAAACTTGACCATGTCTTTAGTTATTATCTTGTCACAAACTTGACCATGTCTTTAGTTATTATCTTGTCACAAACTTGACCATGTCTTTAGTTATTATCTTGTCACAAACTTGACCATGTCTTTAGTTATCTTGTCACAAACTTGACCATGTCTTTAGTTATTATCTTGTCACAAACTTGACCATGTCTTTAGTTATTATCTTGTCACAAACTTGACCATGTCTTTAGTTATTATCTTGTCACAAACTTGACCATGTCTTTAGTTATTATCTTGTCACAAACTTGACCATGTCTTTAGTTATTATCTTGTTGACCATGTCTTTAGTTATTATCTTGTCACAAACTTGACCATGTCTTTAGTTATTATCTTGTCACAAACTTGACCATGTCTTTAGTTATTATCTTGTCACAAACTTGACCATGTCTTTAGTTATTATCTTGTCACAAACTTGACCATGTCTTTAGTTATTATCTTGTCACAAACTTGACCATGTCTTTAGTTATTATCTTGTCACAAACTTGACCATGTCTTTAGTTATTATCTTGTCACAAACTTGACCATGTCTTTAGTTATTATCTTGTCACAAACTTGACCATGTCTTTAGTTATTATCTTGTCACAAACTTGACCATGTCTTTAGTTATTATCTTGTCACAAACTTGACCATGTCTTTAGTTATTATCTTGTCACAAACTTGACCATGTCTTTAGTTATCTTGTCACAAACTTGACCATGTCTTTAGTTATTATCTTGTCACAAACTTGACCATGTCTTTAGTTATTATCTTGTCACAAACTTGACCATGTCTTTAGTTATTATCTTGTCACAAACTTGACCATGTCTTTAGTTATTATCTTGTCACAAACTTGACCATGTCTTTAGTTATTATCTTGTCACAAACTTGACCATGTCTTTAGTTATCTTGTCACAAACTTGACCATGTCTTTAGTTATTATCTTGTCACAAACTTGACCATGTCTTTAGTTATTATCTTGTCACAAACTTGACCATGTCTTTAGTTATCTTGTCACAAACTTGACCATGTCTTTAGTTATTATCTTGTCACAAACTTGACCATGTCTTTAGTTATTATCTTGTCACAAACTTGACCATGTCTTTAGTTATTATCTTGTCACAAACTTGACCATGTCTTTAGTTATTATCTTGTCACAAACTTGTCACAAACTTGACCATGTCTTTAGTTATCTTGTCACAAACTTGACCATGTCTTTAGTTATCTTGTCACAAACTTGACCATGTCTTTAGTTATTATCTTGTCACAAACTTGACCATGTCTTTAGTTATTATCTTGTCACAAACTTGACCATGTCTTTAGTTATTATCTTGTCACAAACTTGACCATGTCTTTAGTTATTATCTTGTCACAAACTTGACCATGTCTTTAGTTATTATCTTGTCACAAACTTGACCATGTCTTTAGTTATTATCTTGTCACAAACTTGACCATGTCTTTAGTTATTATCTTGTCACAAACTTGACCATGTCTTTAGTTATTATCTTGTCACAAACTTGACCATGTCTTTAGTTATTATCTTGTCACAAACTTGACCATGTCTTTAGTTATTATCTTGTCACAAACTTGACCATGTCTTTAGTTATTATCTTGTCACAAACTTGACCATGTCTTTAGTTATTATCTTGTCACAAACTTTGACCATGTCTTTAGTTATTATCTTGTCACAAACTTGACCATGTCTTTATCTTGTTATTATCTTGTCACAAACTTGACCATGTCTTTAGTTATTATCTTGTCACAAACTTGACCATGTCTTTAGTTATTATCTTGTCACAAACTTGACCATGTCTTTAGTTATTATCTTGTCACAAACTTTGACCATGTCTTGACCAGTCTTTATTATCTTGTCACAAACTTGACCATGTCTTTAGTTATCTTGTCACAAACTTGACCATGTCTTTAGTTATTATCTTGTCACAAACTTGACCATGTCTTTAGTTATTATCTTGTCACAAACTTGACCATGTCTTTAGTTATCTTGTCACAAACTTGACCATGTCTTTAGTTATCTTGTCACAAACTTGACCATGTCTTTAGTTATTATCTTGTCACAAACATGACCATGTCTTTAGTTATTATCTTGTCACAAACTTGACCATGTCTTTAGTTATTATCTTGTCACAAACTTGACCATGTCTTTAGTTATTATCTTGTCACAAACTTGACCATGTCTTTAGTTATTATCTTGTCACAAACTTGACCATGTCTTTAGTTATTATCTTGTCACAAACTTGACCATGTCTTTAGTTATTATCTTGTCACAAACTTGACCATGTCTTTAGTTATTATCTTGTCACAAACTTGACCATGTCTTTAGTTATTATCTTGTCACAAACTTGACCATGTCTTTAGTTATTATCTTGTCACAAACTTGACCATGTCTTTAGTTATTATCTTGTCACAAACTTGACCATGTCTTTATCTTTATTATCTTGTCACAAACTTGACCATGTCTTTAGTTATTATCTTGTCACAAACTTGACCATGTCTTTAGTTATTATCTTGTCACAAACTTGACCATGTCTTTAGTTATATCTTGTCACAAACTTGACCATGTCTTTAGTTATCTTGTCACAAACTTGACCATGTCTTTAGTTATTATCTTGTCACAAACTTGACCATGTCTTTAGTTATTATCTTGTCACAAACTTGACCATGTCTTTAGTTATCTTGTCACAAACTTGACCATGTCTTTAGTTATTATCTTGTCACAAACTTGACCATGTCTTTAGTTATTATCTTGTCACAAACTTGACCATGTCTTTAGTTATTATCTTGTCACAAACTTGACCATGTCTTTAGTTATTATCTTGTCACAAACTTGACCATGTCTTTAGTTATTATCTTGTCACAAACTTGACCATGTCTTTAGTTATTATCTTGTCACAAACTTGACCATGTCTTTTAGTTATTATCTTGTCACAAACTTGACCATGTCTTTAGTTATTATCTTGTCACAAACTTGACCATGTCTTTAGTTATTATCTTGTCACAAACTTGACCATGTCTTTAGTTATTATCTTGTCACAAACTTGACCATGTCTTTAGTTATTATCTTGTCACAAACTTGACCATGTCTTTAGTTATTATCTTGTCACAAACTTGACCATGTCTTTAGTTATTATCTTGTCACAAACTTGACCATGTCTTTAGTTATTATCTTGTCACAAACTTGACCATGTCTTTAGTTATTATCTTGTCACAAACTTGACCATGTCTTTAGTTATCTTGTCACAAACTTGACCATGTCTTTAGTTATTATCTTGTCACAAACTTGACCATGTCTTTAGTTATTATCTTGTCACAAACTTGACCATGTCTTTAGTTATTATCTTGTCACAAACTTGACCATGTCTTTAGTTATCTTGTCACAAACTTGACCATGTCTTTAGTTATCTTGTCACAAACTTGACCATGTCTTTAGTTATCTTGTCACAAACTTGACCATGTCTTTAGTTATTATCTTGTCACAAACTTGACCATGTCTTTAGTTATCTTGTCACAAACTTGACCATGTCTTTAGTTATTATCTTGTCACAAACTTGACCATGTCTTTAGTTATTATCTTGTCACAAACTTGACCATGTCTTTAGTTATTATCTTGTCACAAACATGACCATGTCTTTAGTTATCTTGTCACAAACTTGACCATGTCTTTAGTTATTATCTTGTCACAAACTTGACCATGTCTTTAATTATTATCTTGTCACAAACTTGACCATGTCTTTAGTTATTATCTTGTCACAAACTTGACCATGTCTTTAGTTATCTTGTCACAAACATGACCATGTCTTTAGTTATTATCTTGTCACAAACTTGACCATGTCTTTAGTTATTATCTTGTCACAAACTTGACCATGTCTTTAGTTACAATCTTGTCACAAACTTGACCATGTCTTTAGTTACAAACTTGTCACAAACTTGACCATGTCTTTAGTTATCTTGTCACAAACTTGACCATGTCTTTAGTTATCTTGTCACAAACTTGACCATGTCTTTAGTTATTATCTTGTCACAAACTTGACCATGTCTTTAGTTATTATCTTGTCACAAACATGACCATGTCTTTAGTTATTATCTTGTCACAAACTTGACCATGTCTTTAGTTATCTTGTCACAAACTTGACCATGTCTTTAGTTAGTTATCTTGTCACAAACTTGACCATGTCTTTAGTTATCTTGTCACAAACTTGACCATGTCTTTAGTTATCTTGTCACAAACTTGACCATGTCTTTAGTTATTATCTTGTCACAAACTTGACCATGTCTTTAGTTATTATCTTGTCACAAACTTGACCATGTCTTTAGTTAGTTATCTTGTCACAAATTGACCATGTCTTTAGTTATCTTGTCACAAACTTGACCATGTCTTTAGTTATTATCTTGTCACAAATTGACCATGTCTTTAGTTATTATCTTGTCACAAACTTGACCATGTCTTTAGTTATTATCTTGTCACAAACTTGACCATGTCTTTAGTTATTATCTTGTCACAAACTTGACCATGTCTTTAGTTATTATCTTGTCACAAACTTGACCATGTCTTTAGTTATTATCTTGTCACAAACTTGACCATGTCTTTAGTTATTATCTTGTCACAAACTTGACCATGTCTTTAGTTATTATCTTGTCACAAACTTGACCATGTCTTTAGTTATTATCTTGTCACAAACTTGACCATGTCTTTAGTTATCTTGTCACAAACTTGACCATGTCTTTAGTTATTATCTTGTCACAAACTTGACCATGTCTTTAGTTATTATCTTGTCACAAACTTGACCATGTCTTTAGTTATTATCTTGTCACAAACTTGACCATGTCTTTAGTTATTATCTTGTCACAAACTTGACCATGTCTTTAGTTATTATCTTGTCACAAACTTGACCACGTCTTTAGTTTTTATCTTGTCACAAACTTGACCATGTATTAAGTTACAATCTTGTCAGAAACATGACCATGTCTTTAGTTATCTTGTAACAAACTTGAATATGACTTTAGTTATCTTGTTACAAATTGACCATCACTTTAGTTACAATCTTGTCACCAACTTGACCATGTCTTTAGTTATTATCTTGTCATAAAGTTTATTGACTTTAGTTACAATCTTGTCACAAACTTGACCATGTCTTTAGTTATCTTGTCACAAACTTGACCATGTCTTTAGTTATCTTGTCACAAACTTGACCATGTCTTTAGTTATCTTGTCACAAACTTGACCATGTCTTTAGTTATCTTGTCACAAACTTGACCATGTCTTTAGTTATCTTGTCACAAACTTGACCATGTCTTTAGTTATTATCTTGTCACAAACTTGACCATGTCTTTAGTTATCTTGTCACAAACTTGACCATGTCTTTAGTTCTTATCTTGTCACAAACATGACCACATCCTTAGTTATAATCTTGTCACAAACTTGACCATGTCTTTAGTTATTATACTGTAAGAAACTTGACCATGTTTTAGTTAATATCTTGTCACAAACTTGACCATGTCTTTAGTTATTATCTTGTCAGAAACTTGACCATGTCTTTAGTTATTATCTTGTCACAAACTTGATCATGTCTTTAGTTATTATATTGTCACAAACTTCACCATGTCTTTAGTTATTATCTTGTCACAAACATGACCACATCCTTAATTATAATCTTGTCACAAACTTGACCATGTCTTTAGTTATCTTGTCACAAACTTGACCATGTCTTTAGTTATCTTGTCACAAACTTGACCATGTATTCAGTTTTTATCTTGTCACAAACTTGACCATATCTTTAGTTATCTTGTCACAAACATGACCATGTCTTTAGTTATTATCTTGTCACAAACTTGACCATGTCTTTAGTTATTATCTTGTCACAAACTTGACCATGTCTTTAGTTATTATCTTGTCACAAACTTGACCATGTCTTTAGTTATCTTGTCACAAATTTGACCATGTCTTTAGTTATCTTGTCACAAACTTGACCATGTCTTTAATTATTATCTTGTCACAAACGTGACGATATCTTTAGTTATTATCTTGTCACAAACTTGACCATGTCTTTAGTTATCTTGTCACAAACTTGACCATGTCTTTAGTTATCTTGTCACAAACTTGACCATGTCTTTAGTTATCTTGTCACAAACTTGACCATGTCTTTAGTTATCTTGTCACAAACATGACCATGTCTTTAGTTATTATCTTGTCACAAACTTGACCATGTCTTTAGTTATTATCTTGTCACAAACTTGACCATGTCTTTAGTTATTATCTTGTCACAAACTTGACCATGTCTTTAGTTATCTTGTCACAAACATGACCATGTCTTTAGTTATCTTGTCACAAACATGACCATGTCTTTAGTTATCTTGTCACAAACTTGACCATGTCTTTAGTTATCTTGTCACAAACTTGACCATGAATTTTTAGTTATCTTGTCACAAACTTGACCATGTCTTTAGCTATTATCTTGTTAGAAACATGACCATGTCTTTAGTTATTATCTTGTCAGAAACATGACCATGTCTTTAGTTATTATCTTGTCACAAACTTGTCTTTAGTTATTATCTTGTCACAAACTTGACCATGTCTTTAGTTATTATCTTGTCACAAACATGACCACATCCTTAGTTATAATCTTGTCACAAACTTGACCATGTCTTTAGTTATTATCTTGTCACAAACATGACCACATCCTTAGTTATAATCTTGTAACAAACGTGAACATGTCTTTAATTATTATCTTGTCACAAACGTGAACATGTCTTTAGTTACAAACTTGTCACAAATTTGACCATGTCTTTAGTTACAAACTTGTCACAAACTTGACCATGTCTTTAGTTATCTTGTCACAAACTTGACCATGTCTTCAGTTATCTAGTCACAAACTTGACCATGTCTTTAGTTATCTTGTCACAAACATGACCATGTCTTTAGTTATTATCTTGTCACAAACTTGACCATGTCTTTCGTTATTATCTTGTCACACACTTGACCATGTTTTTAGTTATTATCTTGTCACAAACTTGACCATGTCTTTAGTTATTATCTTGTCACAAACATGACCATGTCTTTAGTTATCTTGTCACAAACATGACCATGTCTTTAGTTATCTTGTCACAAACTTGACCATGAATTTAGTTATCTTGTCACAAACTTGACCATGTCTTTAGTTATCTTGTCACAAACTTGACCATGTCTTTAGCTATTATCTTGTTAGAAACATGACCATGTCTTTAGTTATTATCTTGTCAGAAACATGACCATGTCTTTAGTTATTATCTTGTCACAAACTTGTCTTTAGTTATTATCTTGTCACAAACTTGACCATGTCTTTAGTTATTATCTTGTCACAAACATGACCACATCCTTAGTTATAATCTTGTCACAAACTTGACCATGTCTTTAGTTATTATCTTGTCACAAACTTGACCATGTCTTTAATTATTATCTTGTCACAAACGTGACTATGTCTTTAATTATTATCTTGTCACAAACGTGACCATGTCTTTAGTTACAAACTTGTCACAAACTTGACCATGTCTTTAGTTACAAACTTGTCACAAACTTGACCATGTCTTTAGTTATCTTGTCACAAACTTGACCATGTCTTTAGTTATCTTGTCACAAACTTGACCATGTCTTTAGTTATCTAGTCACAAACTTGACCATGTCTTTAGTTATTATCTTGTCACAAACTTAACCATGTATTCAGTTTTTATCTTGTCACAAACTTAACCATGTCTTTAGTTTTAATATTGTCACAAACTTGACCATGCCTTTAATTATTATCTTGTCACAAACTTGACCACGTCTTTAGTTTTTATCTTGTTACAAACTTGACCATGTATTAAGTTATCTTGTCACAAACATGACTATGTCTTTAGTGATTATCTTGTCACAAACTTGACCATGTCTTTAGTTACAAACTTGTCACAAACTTGACCATGTCTTTATTTACAAACTTGTCACAAACTTGATCATGTCTTTAGTTATCTTGTCACAATCTTGACCATGTCTTTAGTTATTATACTGTCAGAAACTTGACCATGTTTTTAGTTAATATCTTGTCACAAACTTGACCATGTCTTTAGTTATTATATTGTCACAAACTTGACCATGTCTTTAGTTATTATCTTGTCACAAACTTGACCATGTCTTTAGTTATTATCTTGTCACAAACATGACCACATCCTTAGTTATAATTTTGTCACAAACATGACCACATCCTTAGTTATAATCTTGTCACAAACTTGACCATGTCTTTAGTTATTATCTTGTCACAAACATGACCACATCCTTAGTTATTATCTTGTCACAAACATGACCACATCCTTAGTTATAATCTTGTCACAAACTTGACCATGTCTTTAGTTATTATACTGTCAGAAACTTGACCATGTTTTTAGTTAATATCTTGTCACAAACTTGACCATGTCTTTAGTTATTATCTTGTCACAAACTTGACCATGTCTTTAGTTATTATCTTGTCACAAACTTGACCATGTCTTTAGTTAATATCTTGTCACAAACTTGACAATGTCTTTAGTTATTATCTTGTCACAAACTTGACCATGCCTTTAATTATTATCTTGTCACAACTTGACCAGGTCTTTAGTTTTTATCTTGTTACAAACTTGACCATGTATTAAGTTATTATCTTGTCACAAACATGACTATGTCTTTAGTTAATATCTTGTCACAAACTTAACCATGTCCTTAGTTAATATCTTGTCACAAACTTGACCATGTCTTTAGTTACAATCTTGTATATGAACATTTTTGTACTTTATAATTTTGTATATAAACCTGTACACTTAGCTGTTGGTCATACATGAAAGAAACATCAGTTTAATTTGTTGAAAAGCACACTATCTTTTTACAAATAAAACCATTCCACCATTTGTTAATTTACTGTTGTCTTTCTCTTGGTTAATAAACACATTCATCTGGAACATATGTACAACTAATCGTTTAATTATCTCAAAAGGACAGAGAAGACGGTGTTCTCCAGTGGGTTCAACAAATGATAAGAACTGGAAAACAATTGTGATCATATACATAGAAAATTTATAGTGTAGCAATGTCATATAACAGACATGTGAAAAGAAACTTGTTAAAAATTTGCTCTTCAAATTCAAACCTAGGAATATAAAAATTGAAATCAAAAACTATACTTTGATAATAAACTTCTTTAAGTTATTAAGTTCTTGTTGTAACTGTGGAAAATGTTATGATGTGTGCATTTTAAACTTGCCATACAGGAAGAGGTAAAATTTTAGAATACATGTATTCAATAATTATTATCTTTTGTTGAAAATTCTGATCACAAGGGTAACTAAAATTGATAGGTCGATGTTTGATACCATCATAATGTTCCACAAATTCCGATCACAAGGATAACTGCACTTGAAAGGTCGATGTTTGATACCATTATAACGTTCCACAAATTCTGACCAGACTGTTAAAAGTATGCATAGCATTTCAATTACCTCCTAATGAAACACAACCAAATTATTTACAGTTGAAAACAACGTATGCATATATGATTGACATTTAAAAACGGAGAAATATACAGGGTGTTCGGAAAGTCATATATTTATTAACAGACAAAACTGCACAGTGACTTTCCGAACACCCTGTAGAAAAAGAATAAAACTTAGATATTACAAGTGTAGACGTGTCATGTGACACAGACGTATTGAAACATTTGTGTGAAATGTCTTTTTGAAATTAAGAAATTACAAATTTTAATCATAAACCACATATAGACCACATAAATCACATGTTTATTGCCTACACATAACTAAATTTTGACTAAATCTTGTGATAAAATATTTTTAACACACATAGTTTTACCTTTGTTGCTTCTGGACCGGTCAAAGCAATAATTCTTCTTATACCTTTGGCAATAGCCTCTTCACTTGCAATGACAAAGTCACCCACATGGCCACTCCTCTGCAAGTGGCTAGTTTTGGAAGATATTTACATTATAAACTAATGCTTTACAAACATCATAATTTTGACTGTTTTGTCATGTACAAAACTCAACATCTAACTGTAATTTTAAAAAACTAAGAATTTATAGCACCAGTAATATTTTAATTTGTTTTATAATTTTGATGGAAAACTACAAAGGCTATTTGTTAGACATTCCAAATTTTGAACTTGGTAAATTAAAGGAAAAAGACCCACCACCAACTCTTGGGTCACGCTAATCCGATAATAGAATTTTGTCATCTCTCTTGTGGCCCACAAACCCACAGATTCGTGGTCAGAGCAAGCTAACAAGTGACCATACTTGACCAACCAAACTTAATAGAATTAAACGTTTCAAGTGTCATTGAATACATTTAAATTTTATTCATAAAGACACAGTTTTATTATTTATACTAACTGTACTTCTTCAAAATTAATGTATGCTACAAATTAACCTGTTCAGTGCCATAGGTGAGATAACTCGTCCAAGCCGATCGGTAACACAGTGCCATGGACGAGTTAATTCGTTCTCAATAATATCTAACTTCAACGCTAGATGTCAGCACCATACATGTATTTGACCTACTTACATATTGTTTCACTTTCGATCCAAAATGGCGTCACGAAAAGCATTAGAGATGTATTTTGAACTCGGTTCAGAGTTGCCGTAGCAACTGAAATACTTGGCAGTCAACAGGTTAAAGTTCATGTTAATGTTACTTAAGAAACAATGGAACAAGGTACAAGTGTAAGACCTATCTATGAATTAGGTGTAACTCACGTGCCACCACAGAATTCTACAGAGGTCACTGATCCTCCAGGCCCCGTAGGGTCTGACAAAAGCTCTTCCACTGGAATACCAATAGATACCACCCGGACTGGATCAGGATAGGTCTGGAAAATGATCCATAATATTCCCATTGTTAAACAGTTTATACAGTATACTTATCATTACTAAGTCTCATAAGCCACAATAAAATCCAGTTCAAAATATTAAGTCATTTAGACATGTTTGAAAAAAAACCTAAATTAATTATAAGAGATTTTAAAAAACTATTTTTAACAGAAGACTTTTAACCACAGATTTCTGCTGTGTAATAGTGCTCAAAATTTTGAAACAATGGCACAAAATATACATACCTCATTAAACACAGCACGGAGCCCTTGGATTGCTTTAGCCTGTGGTAGTGAAGAGTCCTTAGCATAGACAGGTTCATTTTTGTTGATGACATTATTGGTGATTGTTTCAGTTTCTTTAACTTGGTTCACTTTCATTGCTCCCTTAAATGAAATTGAAAAAAAATACTGAACAGTGTTGTGCAGGTGAGCAAGAAGTGTTTTTCAGAACAATTATCACGATTTCATTTAAGCAGTATTACTGTAAAACCTGTTGTTAAATGGCAGATGTTTAACTGATGTGTACGGATGACGGTCCGCACAATATTTACGACCAATGAAACTTCAGCTCGCAAATGTTTGTTTATAAATATCTGAACTGTGTCTGTTCAGAACATATCAATTACAAAAATATAATAAAGATAGTGGAACGAACTATGTTTCTTTTAATTCACATGACCTGCACGTAGTAAATCATTTGTTTATTTTACTTAGGTCTATCCAGGTTCATCTGGAACCATCAAGTGAGATAGAAGAACTCAGGCTAGCAGAAATTACTTGAGAATATATAAAAATACAAATTTATAAGCACATGACAATGTAAGTGCAAACTTAATCAAGTATTTACCAATATACTAATTATAAGAATTGAAGACACTGCTATCTCAAACCTGCTTCGTAAAGCAATTTTATGTTTTCGACTCGCTAATGACATTTTTTCAGCCTTTGTTAACTTCAACGTTATTCAAGAGTTTTTCTCACATGAACCATACAAACCCTCTTCATGAGGAAAAAATAAAGTTGATATCAAAATTCTATTTTTAAATATTCTTGTTAAATGGTCAAACGTAGGCCTCTATCCCTCCGCATTTAAAAAGAACACTGACATGAGACTTTATGTTTGTTGGAAATACCTTCATAAACAATCACAAAAACTAGGCATATTAAAAGTTGCTATATATGTAAAAACTGCTCGTTTGGGTTGAGAAATTTTTTACGTAGAGGAGCGAACAACGTTTCGACCTTCTTCGGTCATCGTCAGTTTCACAACCCCTTTCAAACGTGTGGTCAGCTTCTGGTCACCTACCTCTTTCTTTCTTTGTGAACTTGACGATGACCGAAGAAGGTCGAAATATGTTCGCTCCTCCACGTAAAAATTTTTCTCAACCCAAACAAGCCGTTTTTACATATATATATATTTCTCTACAAGTGGGTTTTCTCAACATTACTGATTAAAAGTTGCTATGCACAAATAAAATCACAAGTTCCCACACTGGGTGGTTCGTAAAAAAAAACAACAGCCTTCAAATTGAGTTTTATGTACAAAACAATCCTTTGTTACTGCTGTTAATAAAGTAATTTAGGTAAGCTATCCATAAGGTACATGAACAAGGACACTGCAGGAAGTGTGTATACAACTGAACGTACAAACTACAAAAGCTGGGATAAAAACCTTTAAAATCTTCAACTAAATAAATCTAGGAACAATAAAATGTTGACGATACTCAGCAAAGGATCACTTATTGTTAATTGACAACAAGAAGATTTATTAATAATACAAACATGTCCATTTACATCCATTTTAATTAACCCCTTTCACATAAAAACACATTTCAATACTAAGACTCGGGCAAAGAAGTTTCTCATAAAGTCTAAACTGTACAGTTACAGAATCTGACCTGATAATTTCACAGAAACCTGGTGAAACATTGTGACATATTAAATAAAGGTTTTACTCTGTACAACCAGTAGGCAACTGAAAAATTATTTTAGTGTCAACATGAACTAACATACCTTGTTGGTGAAGTCAAACCGCAGACGATCTGGAGCTACCAACGATCCCCGCTGATCCGCTTCTGATGAAAGGACTTGTCTTAAAGCAAAGTTAAGTACATGGGTTCCAGTGTGGTTGTTCATCACTAGTTTTCTTCTTTCCTGTTAAGAACAATGTATCAAAGTTAAGTACATGGGTTCCAGTGTGGTTGTTACAGAACAATGTATCAAATAAACAAACTGCAAATGGCAGTAGTTTCAAAACTAAGAGGGAATTACATTCTTTCAAAACGAAACTTAAAAACAAAGAGTCGAACTTCTGAAACATAACACGTAACACAAATTTTAACATTTGTATCCGGTTGTTGTATTATAATTAGAAACCTGTACAAATTCGAATAATTTTGCCCATTAAGTTTTTTTTTCATTTTAAAATTCTAATAACCAGTTTAAAGCTCAACCATCAAACTAGTTTCATCATGTTCTTTTTTCACTAAGTTGCTTTCAAACTACTAAGTTCATGTTTCAGGAACAAGTTTGAGGGCTTATTGTTCTAAAATCCAGAGAATTGTTCCCTGAGATACACAAAGATCAGCCAAATTGAGAAAACTGTTCCCTGAGATACACAGATCGGCCAACTTGAGAGAACTGTTCCCTGAAATACACAGATCAGCCAACTTGAGAGAACTGTTCCCTGAAATACACAGATCAGCCAACTTGAGAGAACTGTTCCCTGAAATACATAGATCAGCCAACTTGAGAGAACTGTTCCCTGAAATACACAGATCAGCCAACTTGAGAGAACTGTTCCCCGAAATACACAGATCAGCCAAAAATACACAGATCAGCCAACTTGAGAGAACTGTTCCCTGAAATACACAGATCAGCCAACTTGAGAGAACTGTTCCCTGAAATACACAGATCAGCCAACTTGAGAGAACTGTTCCCTGAAATACACAGATCAGCCAACTTGAGAGAACTGTTCCCTGAAATACACAGATCAGCCAACTTGAGAGAACTGTTCCCTGAAATACACAGATCAGCCAACTTGAGAGAACTGTTCCCTGATATACACAGATCAGCCAACTTGAGAGAACTGTTCCCTGAAATACACAGATCAGCCAATTTGTTGTATAATTTCGTTAAATAAAAAGTACACAAGATTTAAGAACTATGAAAGATTCCTTAGATTATATTACTATCGAGAAAACATTTCAAGTTTTCTATTACAAGTATAAAGTACATGTAATTCAGCAGTGTAACATCACCAATTCTAAGGGTATGAAACAATCTATACTCATGTGGATACACGACAAATAGCTCTATCATTAACTTAGATAAGAATTTTCCCATGTGAATTACTCTTTCCAGTCCTAAAACTTCAGTTGAGTTTTGAAATAAACAGCTCACTAACCAAAACCATCTACTTGTTTTAGAAGTGAAACTATTAATTCTTTTGTTTATGAATTCACGGGCCCATCGTATCTTATACAGATATACAAGAAACACGGGCCAATCAAATTCGATATTGAAATACAAGTTGATCAAATTTAGTGCAGAAACAATGTCCATCAAATCTAATATAAAAATGTAGGTCCATCGTATTCAATATAGAGGCACATGAAAACACGTCTCACATTTAACTTAAATACACAGGTCCATCACTGTTAATATAGATGCACACTGAAAGACAGGCTCATATTAAAAACAGATTAACTGGCACATCACATTTGACACAGAATAATTTCTCACTGAAACCTTACTAAAAACTAGAGGGACACATCACTACCACTGTCAATTTTGTTTCAAATTACTTTTACATGATTTACTAACAAGAAATGACTCACACAATTCTTTATTTACTTACTATAACACTGTTTCAAAGCCTTAGTTCTCTTGTACAAAGCATAGAGATAGTCTGGTCAATCTTATTACTTGCTGCAGTTCGTTACCTCAAGTTTAACTTGACGGAAAGTCATCTCTCTTGTTTTACAATTATCAATTATGGTTTGTTTTGAATTTTGTGCAAAGCTACACGAAGGCTATCTGTGCTAGCCGTCCATAATTTAGCAGCGAGAGACTAAAGGAAATGCAGTTAAACAATAATTGTTCCCTGCCAATTCTTGGGCTACTCTTTCATCAATGAATGGTGGGATTGACCAGCACATTATATCATCTCCACAGCTGAAATAGTGAGCATGTTTGGTGGAACAGAAATTTGAAACCACAATTCTCGGGTTGCGAGTCAAGTGCCCTAACCGGCTAGCCATGCTGGCCTTAATTTTAACAATCGTCAAGTGGATTGTATACTACACAGCCGATCCAATATGGTCAAATATGGGGCATTAAGGAATGTATGGATTTTATGTGGATTTCTGAGTTTATAACAAATATGTAATAATCTATAATTCCTACTTGTTTGACTGTATAGTAATGCTATTTGTATGTTCTACCTTAGTGACCTACATACATACATACAGAGACTATTGTTTTTGCACAATCAGTAACAGTTTTAGAATTTTATGGTCAAACATTTTATCCGACTAAGTAAGGACTATGCTAAAAAATAAACAAATAATAATGACATAGGGCAAACTTTTCCATTTCATGTTTTAATTTTTAAATCCATAGATTAGAGAGTAAGTTATGATTATTTAAATAATAAACATGAAACTTTTACTCAAACGTTTTTAAGAACTGAGTTTCATTCTAGAATACAGTATTGTAAATTTGTTAGGTAAAGTTTTAGCAACAAAAATTAAAATTTGCAAACAAAGTGAATATTCAGAAACTTACTTCATCTATAAACATTTTCAGTTTGTCTCCTACTTGAACATTTCCACAAACTGTTCCCATATGAACGACATAACCACCTTGTAACTGCACGTCTTTCACCAGAATCTCCGTATCCTACCATGTACAAGACATAAACCAAATGCATAGAACAGTAAATGCATCACTGTTAGTTGTCATCAAAACCCCAGTGTTCTATCATACAGAACAATAAATACATCAGTTATATCTGTCATCAAAACCCCAGTGTTCTATCATACAGAACAGTAAATACATCAGTTATATCTGTCATCAAAACCCCAGTGTTCTATCACACAGAACAGTAAATACATCACTATAACATCTGTCATCAAAACCCCAGTGTTCTATTATACAGAACAGTAAATACATCACTATTACATCTGTCATCAAAACCCCAGTGTTCTATCATACAGAACAGTAAATACATCACTATTACATCTGTCATCAAAACACCAGTGTTGTATCATACAGAACAGTAAATACATCACTGTTACATCTGTCATCAAAACCCCAGTGTTGTATCATACAGAACAGTAAATACATCAGTTACATCTGTCATCAAAACCCCAGTGTTCAATCCTACAGAACAATAAATACATCAGTTATATCTGTCATCAAAACCCCAGTGTTCTATCATACAGAACAGTAAATACATCACTATTACATGTCATCAAAACCCCAGTGTTCTATCACACAGAACAGTAAATACATCAGTTATATCTGTCATCAAAACCCCAGTGTTCTATCACACAGAACAGTAAATACATCACTATAACATCTGTCATCAAAACCCCAGTGTTGTATCATACAGAACAGTAAATACATCACTGTTACATCTGTCATCAAAACCCCAGTGTTGTATCATACAGAACAGTAAATACATAAGTTACATCTGTCATCAAAACACCAGTGTTCTATCATACAGAACAGTAAATACATCACTATTACATGTCATCAAAACTCCAGTGTTGTATCATACAGAACAGTAAATACATCACTATTACATGTCATCAAAACTCCAGTGTTGTATCATACAGAACAGTAAATACATCACTATTACATGTCATCAAAACTCCAGTGTTGTATCATACAGAACAGTAAATACATCACTATTACATGTCATCGAAACCCCAGTGTTCTATCATACAGAACAGTAAATACATCATTGTTACATCTGTCATCAAAACCCCAGTGTTCTATCATATAGAACAGTAAATACATCACTATTACATCTGTCATCAAAACCCCAGTGTTGTATCATACAGAACAGTAAATACATCACTATTACATGTCATCAAAACCCCAGTGTTGTATCATACAGAACAGTAAATACATCAGTAATATCTGTCATCAAAACCCCAGTGCTCTATCATACAGAACAGTAAATACATCACTATTACATGTCAACAAAACCCCAGTGTTCTATCATACAGAACAGTAAATACATCACTATTACATGTCATCGAAACCCCAGTGTTCTATCATACAGAACAGTAAATACATCACTGTTACATCTGTCATCAAAACCCCAGTGTTCTATCATACAGAACAGTAAATACATCACTGTCACATCTGTCATCAAAACCCCAGTGCTCTATCATACAGAACAGTAAATACATCACTATTACATGTCATCAAAACCCCAGTGTTCTATCATACAGAACAGTAAATACATCACTATTACATGTCATCAAAACCCCAGTGTTCCATCATACAGAACAGTAAATACATCACTATTACATGTCAACAAAACCCCAGTGTTCTATCATACAGAACAGTAAATACATCACTACTACATGTCATCAAAACCGCAGTGTTCTATCATACAGAACAGTAAATACATCAGTTACATCTGTCATCAAAACCCCAGTGTTCTATCATACAGAACAGTAAATACATCATTGTTACATCTGTCATCAAAACCCCAGTGTTCTATCATACAGAACAGTAAATACATCAGTTATATCTGTCATCAAAACCCCAGTGTTCTATCATACAGAACAGTAAATACATCATTGTTAGATGTCATCAAAACCCCAGTGTTGTATCATACAGAACAGTAAATACATCATTGTTAGATGTCATCAAAACCCCAGTGTTGTATCATACAGAACAGTAAATACATCATTGTTAGATGTCATCAAAACCCCAGTGTTGTATCATACAGAACAGTAAATACATCACTATTACATGTCATCGAAACCCCAGTGTTCTATCATACAGAACAGTAAATACATCACTGTTACATCTGTCATCAAAATCCCAGTGTTGTATCATACAGAACAGTAAATACATTACTATTACATCTGTCATCAAAACCCCAGTGTTGTATCATACAGAACAGTAAATACATCACTGTTACATCTGTCATCAAAATCCCAGTGTTGTATGATACAGAACAGTAAATACATCAGTTATATCTGTCATCAAAACCCCAGTGTTGTATCATACAGAACTGTAAATACATCACTATTACATCTGTCATCAAAACCCCAGTGTTCTATCATACAGAACAGAAATACATCAGTTATATCTGTCATCAAAACCCCAGTGTTCTATCATACAGAACAGTAAATACATCACTATTACATGTCATCGAAACCCCAGTGTTCTATCATACAGAACAGTAAATACATCACTGTTACATCTGTCATCAAAACGCCAGTGTTCTATCATATAGAACAGTAAATACATCACTATATCATTACAACGGTAAAAATTAAGCCTAATACTTTATCATTACAACAGTAAAAATTAAGCCTAATACTTTATCATTACAATGGTAAAAATTAAGCCTAATACTTTATCATTACAATGGTAAAAATTAAGCCTAATACTTTATCATTACAATGGTAAAAATTAAGCCTATTCTTCCAATACTTCTATACTAATTTTTCTTTTCCTCTTATTATTTTTGTATTTAGTTTTTCCTGGCCCTCTCCACTGTATAATCTTAGTTTAAAACTTCCCTCACAGCTGAGCTCGTAGCCTTAGTAAACATGCCCACCCCTACCCTATTTAAGTGTAAACCATCAATTCTAAAAAAGCTTTCTTCTTCCACTGAGCTGATCCTACAAGTCCAACCAGACTATCTGCTCATCCTTACATACTAACTAGAACCTAGTATTTAGCCCTAGTGACCTACTTGTAGCTCCATTCCCTCAATTAATTCTGAGTAGCAACCCTGACAACACTAAATTATGCCCTCTTTCTTT
This sequence comes from Tachypleus tridentatus, assembly GCF_004210375.1. NCBI lineage: Eukaryota > Metazoa > Arthropoda > Merostomata > Xiphosura > Limulidae > Tachypleus > Tachypleus tridentatus. The sequence goes on along the minus strand of NC_134827.1, from coordinate 65,987,062 downwards.
AAATACCTTTACCAACCCCTATTCATCAAAATATACTCTTACCTACCCCTTTCCCCACATCATTAGCCCCTACACGCACCACAAAAACTACGTCTTCTATCTACCTTAATTATATCCTCTGCTCTGTCAGTTATATCCTCCACCTGTGCCCCTGGATAACATTCTGATTCTTTCCTTCCTACCTACCCTACACATCTTGATAAGGAATCACCTGTAACTATCTACATCCTTTTGTTTTCCTTCCCTCCAACAGTTATATTGAACAGTGATTATTATATGTTTAATGTCTTTGTTCTCAGACAGCTAAAAAAGTTAAGTAAGGATGGGAGAAAACACCATTAGTATTATTCTGAGTTATAAGTGACTGTGATGAATGAACACTATTAAATACATGGATTATTTTAAGAGTTATTATTAAATAGCTGAGCGCTTGTACAAAAATAAACTTCACGTGGGTCAAATTTATTTCCAAAGTTAAAGTTATAAATATTACTATATCCAGAGAAGCAGTTTTAAATACAATAATCGTCAAGTCTTATAATTACACTTTCTTGTAATAAAAATTGTTTACACATATCAGTGCATATTCACTATTTAAAAAGACAGATATACCTCATCTCCTTCTTTCACTAAAAAGCCAGTGTCATATATCTGGCCTCCAGACTCAGCATAGAAACATGTCTGGTCACATATGACACCACATTCTACACCATTCTTCACTTCATTCACAAAAGTTTTGTTACATCGAAGAGCCAACACCGTTCCTGAGCACTCCACGAATTCTGTGATGAAACTTAAAACACTTACTAAAGTGTTCAAGCATGAATATTACATCCAAACAAATCAACACTTAACCCTTACACCGACACTTATACCTTCTTAAAATTAACTAAACAGTAGTGCCATATCTGAAAAAAAAAACACACCTCAAACATATTGTATATCTGTAATCAAATCTTTCTCGATAAATATAATTAATGTACAATCTATAGAGGAATAATAATAAATCTCTAAGTGTATACCAAGAATACAATATGAAAATAAAACTGGTTTAATATTCTGTTCAGACAAAAGAAAGAGTTACTACTCACTGTACTCTGTATTTTTATCGTCACTAACAGCACTGTAGTTGTATTTTGGGAGGTCGTTGGTCGTTGGAACTTGTTTCTCCTGAAGCTCAGATATGGCATGAACGTCAAGTTTAACACTATCATCGTGCCCGCCTCCTTGTGCTTGAGAAGCAAGCTAAACAAGAAATTTTCTACTGACACGTTTGACATTTACAAAACAAACAAACCATTCACAAACGCTAGATATTTATGATAAAGGTTTTAATGGCCAAAGAAATAGCCACATAATAACGAGATTACGCCATTTTTAGAGTTACTTTAATGGCGAAAATCGAAAGTAGTGAAATACAATTTACTGTAAACAGTATTACTACTATTTCTAAAACAATTGTGGTTTCGGCTTATCTCACTTCAACAACAAAATGTTTCAGTATTACATAAAATACATTAAAATAATTTATGGTAAATGTTAATACAGAAACAAGCACACAAAGATTTAAACTTCATTAGCATCTACTGCGTTAAAAGAGCTAATTTCACTTAGTTAATCTAGAGATGGATCACGGGAGAAAATTCAAACAAACAAAAATGACAGAAAGATAAAAATTATTGCAGTTTATTAAACATGCTAACATGAGAACAAAGAAATAACGAATTTTATGAGTTATGTCTGTTCTTAACATAACAACTGTTGTCGTAAGAAAATTATCAAAAGAAAAACTACCTAAACTAACTTAAGAAAGTCACAGCTAGGACATCACTTGTATTTATAAATACCAAGGCAATGTGTAGCTGTATTAAAGATGTGATTAATCTAAACAACAAATTGGCTTATTTACTGATCTATAACTTGCTATATCAAATTAACAAAATATAAAAATACAGAAACTATGTAACTCAGGTCTAGGATACACAATATTTGACATCAACACAGTTTAATGTAAACTATTTTTGCATATATTAATGTTTTAACGAATGATAAATGTTTGTCTCATTTGGGCATAACAGTGGCAGTGAATGAAAAATGTTCTGCAATTTGTATTACACATTTAATATAGATTGTAATCACCTTACAATCACTGAAGTAATAATCTGTTGTTAGTAGTAAAGATAACATTTTTAGGGTTTATTCAGAGAAACACTGAATACAACTCAAATATCTTTCTAATCAAATCATTAGTTAGGCCTTATTTGAAATGTGACATTTAATTTTTCTCTCTCGATATGAGAAAGGACACTCACTTTAATAATATGATTCAGAGGAGAATACTAGGATGATTTCAAGGATCAAAGGGTTATCTTACAGGGGTAAGTTTAAAAATCTTTAACAAATCATTTTCTTTTGTGAAACAGAGGATAGGAAATTATCTTACTGAAGATAATTTGAAGATAATCTGAATGGCAGATTAGTTGGACGACTGGATTATAGAATGAGTTGTCATTAGCAGTACAAGCAGTTTCAAAAAGAATGAGAAACTTCCTGTCCTGAGAAACAGAAGATGATTAACTTGTTACATTTCTATAGAGTGGTTCTGCAGGGACAGTCTTGAAGGATAAGGTGTCATCTGTACATTACGTATACTTTAAAACTGTTAATGACACCACAAACCACACATTCCATGTGGTCCTGCAAACCTTTGATTCTAAACAAATTGTTTTTATTCTACTTTTTAAAATTACAATGAAACTCTTACATCTTAACCATAAAAAATAATTATTAAAAGAAATGAACCTTTTTTATTTGTCAATTATATATACCACCAGTAACAGTTTTTAAGAGAAACTTTACTGATTGTTAGGATAATAACCACAGCATGGCTGACATGAGCACAAGGAAAACAGAAAACATGGACACAGTTGGTAATGCTAACTTTGATTGGTTACTTTTAAACTGATAATTGATATCTGGGCAAATGGCACCTCTCGTAATAGGCTACTCTCAAATCCTGTCGTTATAATCATGAATACACTCCCACGATAAAGAACTATTAAGTGAAAAGATTGAGATAACTTATTAAAGTTCTGGCTAATATCCTAAACAAGCCCTAACCATTACATGTTCTTCCTGGATTCAAGAAAAATCCAAGAACTGATATAATATTTGCTTAAAGAATTTAAAACCAAGCATGTTTATTAAAGTATACCTGTGCTTTTTTCTTACATTCCTCGTATCCATCCAAGTCAATACCAAGACCTTTCTCCTCGACCATTAGCTGAGTGAGGTCCACTGGAAAACCGTAAGTGTCATATAACCTCCAGGCAACATCACCTGCAATGATACTTAGAACTTACTCAAATGATAACAGTTATCACAAATTTAATAGACCCACCTACATGTTAATTTCAAATTAATATTAGGCCATCAGTGACATACATTTGTATTTACCTATTTACTTATGGAGGTATCTTTATGAGCTTCATAAAATACATAAAAGTTACTTGACCGCATAAAATAGCTTAAAGGAAAACTGTTTCGAGTACAGAAATTTAATTTCTTTTAAAATTGGCAAAAACTAAAACTATGGTAAATGTAAAAATTAAACCACATTGCTGATGAAAATCCCTCTTTCTTCAAAAAAAAAAAAAAAAGCTGAAATTGATGAAAGTATCTACAAAACTTAAACACATTTCTAAATTATCATAACATTTCATATATTATTTGACAAAAACACACACGTCACCATCACGATGTACAAAAATTAAATAATTAGCAAAATAAAAACAAGTTGGCCTGTTTGTCATAAATGGTGACAAATAAAATTTAATTCTAATAGAACACAATTAACGAAGTACCTGGTAACATCTTTATGTTCCCAAGCTTCAAAATAGTTCTTTCCAAGAGTCGACGCCCTCTAGTGAGCGTTTTTAGAAACTGTGATTCCTCTTCATTGATTATATCCATAACCTAACAAATTGGTCATAAAAAAAGAAATGCAGAGACTTTTGTCTAAAAATATAGTTTGAATCAAATCATAAGTTTTTTTATTATCTTCAAGCATCTATACTTAAAATCCATCATCTTCCATCTGTTAAAACTGTAATGGATTTTAGCTTTCACCAGTATTTCAAAACTAGTTAAATTGCAGAAAAAAATGAAAAATACACAGTTAGCACTTCCAAGTATAAAGTACAATATTTGTTAGATGTGGTGTTTACTGTTTTTGTCTACAGTATCATAGATGCACTAAACTTTGATTCTTCAAATCCACATCAAACAGGCCATTTCTTTGAGGTACCTACCATTTGTGGGTCCTTTCCGAGTTCTGGAAATACATCACCCTACAAAAAAAAAAAAAAAAGATGGAGCAGAAAATAATGAGAACAATAATTTTGCAAAAATTACAACTGTAATTAATTAAATACTAGGATTACCATTAACTCTACGGTTACTCAGCAAACACTTGTAGCAAACCTTACCGCTCAGCAATAGTCACTGATTGCACTTATCTGTGTAAGTCTTTGATAATTTAGAACGTGACAGTCTCTATATATACTTCAGAGTTTAGGTTTTGATTGTGTTAAATACCACTAATCTATAAACCATGTATTTCAGAGTTTAGGTTTTGATTATGTTAAATATCACTAATCTATGAACCATGTACTTCAGAGTTTAGGTTTTGATGATGTTAAATACCACTAATCTACGAACCATGTACTTCAGAGTTCAGGTTTTGATTATATTAAATACAACTAATCTATGAACCATGTACTTCAGAGTTTAAGTTTTGATTATGTTAAATATCACTAATCTATGAATCATGTACTTCAGAGTTTAGGTTTTGATTATGTTAAATATCACTAATCTATGAACCATGTACTTCAGAGTTTAGGTTTTGATTATGTTAAATATCACTAATCTATGAACCATGTACTTCAGAGTTTAGGTTTTGATGATGTTAAATACCACTAATCTACGAACCATGTACTTCAGAGTTCAGGTTTTGATTATATTAAATACAACTAATCTATGAACCATGTACTTCAGAGTTTAAGTTTTGATTATGTTAAATATCACTAATCTATGAACCATGTACTTCAGAGTTTAGGTTTTGATTATGTTAAATATCACTAATCTATGAACCATGTACTTCAGAGTTTAGGTTTTGATTATGTTAAATACCATTAATCTATGAACCATGTACTTCAGAGTTTAGGTTTTGATTATGTTAAATATCACTAATCTATGAACCATGTACTTCAGAGTTTAGGTTTTGATTATGTTAAATACCATTAATCTATGAACCATGTACTTCAGAGTTTAGGTTTTGATTGTGTTAAATATCACTAATCTATGAACCATGTACTTCAGAGTTTAGGTTTTGATTATGTTAAATATCACTAATCTATGAACCATGTACTTCAGAGTTTAGGTTTTGAGTATGTTAAATACCATTAATCTATGAAACATGTACTTCAGAGTTTAGGTTTTGATTATGTTACATATCACTAATCTATAAACCATGTACTTCAGAGTTTAGGTTTTGATTATGTTAAATAGGTTTCTGTAACATAAAATATCACTAATCTATGAACCATGTACTTCAGAGTTTAGGTTTTGATTATGTTAAATACCACTAATCTATGAACTATGTACTTCAGAGTTTAGATTTTCTTATGATCTTGTAATTTCCTCCAGATTTTCTTAACAATACTTTTCTCGGATGGTAGGTAAAAGAACTCTTTAAAATCAATGAAAAGACAAAGTGTTACATTGAAGTGTTAAACATTACTGAGTGTTAAGTGCCAACCTAATAATTATACATCACCAAAAGAAAAGATACCAAAGAAAAAACAAAACAATAAATGTCATTGAAACTCCACTAAACAGTAATGTAGATACACAATACAAAACTCCACTAAACAGTAATGTAGATACACAATACAAAACTCCACTAAACAGTAATGTAGATACACAATACAAAACTCCACTAAACAGTAATGTAGATACACAATACAAGAGCTCCCACTAAACAGTAATGTAGATACACAATACAAAACTCCACTAAACAGTAATGTAGATACACAATACAAAACTCCACTAAACAGTAATGTAGATACACAATACAAGAGCTCCCACTAAACAGTAATGTAGATACACAATACAAAACTCCACTAAACAGTAATGTAGATACACAATACAAAACTCCACTAAACAGTAATGTAGATACACAATACAAGAGCTCCCACTACAATGAACTTCTGGTTTAAAATTATGCTAGTTCGTGTCTGCACCCAAAGTTTCAGGATAAAGATTAGACCTATGCACTCACACGATTGAATCTTACTTAAACTGTATCATGTTGTTTTGTAAGTACACAGTAATTAGGTATGTACATGTATACAACACACACATTTTTACTTGCTTGGCCAAGACTATGATCATATTGATGAGAAAAAGAAGAAAAGAAAATACCTATTAAATATAGCTTATAATAATTTGTAAGGAACAGCCTCGATCCACTCACCAAAATATTAACCACTATAGGAACAAGTCCAGCAAAGACTCCAGGCTTTGCATTTAATTTCTCAGTAGCAAAGCGAACACCACGTCTTAATATGCGCCGTAAAACGTATCTAGGAATAAAGATACTTAAACAATAACTGAGAATTTAAATAATAGAACAAATTATCACCCATATTTCAAAACTATATATAAAAAGACCTTATTAAATCATTCAATTCTAATGTTATTTCTATGTTAATATATCCTGATTTCTCAATGTGTTTTAAAGATATTAAAAAAGCTATTTGTGTCTTCGTTAGGCAATCATGATTTGTTTTACATATTTGAACTTTGAACCCAAGCACCTCAAATTGCAACACCCAACAAACAATCTACATATGCCATTGAAAACATTAAAATATATATATTTACATACTACAGTGAGTGAAATGTAATGATTTCTAGCAAACATTTCTTATTAATAAACCACTAAAAAAAATTACAAAATGTATATAAAAGTTTAAAATTGTGAAAAGTTAAATTGACCCCCCCCAAATACTTCGCTATTTCTCTCGCATAACCATACACATTCTCAGAAGTTTGTAACAAGTCTTCTAACTCTAAATCAGATGGTCAATCTTCCTAATTATCACAGATAGAATGCTCTCTACAAATATTACTAATAAGTAACTTCAGACTTTTAAAAGAGATAAGTGCACTTACCCTCTACCAGTGCTGTCAGGTCGACCACCGTCGGACAGAGAGACGGTTAACGTTCTCACGTGGTCAGCAAGAACCCTGTAGGCCATGTCTATTCCACCTTCATCATGTGAACCAATTTTTCCTTGATAAGGTCTTGATCCAGTAACCTAACATCAATACCAAGTAAACTTGGATCACAATAATTTATTTATCAGTTTTAACAATTTCTGATGCATTTTTTACCAAATCTGGAAACAGAATGTTAACGAAGACAAATTCAATTTAAAACGTGATTTATAGACAGTAAGTTGACTTTGTTCTCAGTTTCAATACAATCTTACTTATACTGATTTTCATTAACTATATTCAATAACTTTCTTCTTTGTATAATAAACTGTCTAAACTCCTGTATATTTGTAAATTACATGTTACAAATTTGGTATTGAAATACATTTTTCTTCAGATACATGACTGGGTTCTCCCAGTTGTCTATATGCAATTAAAAGGATAAATCATTAAACATGTTTTTATTCAAAATATTAGATTTAAGCTGTAACAGTTCAGTCATTAGATGTAAAAAAAAAAGTGTTAAAGCATTAATTAATTAATTAATTAATTAGACATCAATCGACACAAGCTGCTTTACAACTTAACTCTGTGGCTAGTTTATTAAAAAAGCAATCAATGTTTTGTGATAGTAAAAGCAAATTACGAAGTACGTTTAGGCTTCATATAACAAAAACCAACTATAATAATAAAATATTTTGTTACACAATTAATGGTTATTAAAGTAGTATATTAAATATTGTTTGTTGTGATACATTCATACGATACAGAAAAATTACAGCAAACTTTCATTTATTCAGTTTTAAATTATTGTCGTACATTTTCATGTATACATTTAGGTTCATCTCTTTTCACCTGAAATACAACAGGCAACTTGGGATCTAAAAACTTCTAAACTGTGAGTCCAAACTTATCACACAACCACAATACAAGTTCAATTAAGATTGTTTAAAAGACGATTCTACTCTACAGAAGAATTATCACTGTTTAGACAGAAGGAAATGAAATTTAAATTTCAAAAGACATTATTGTTAATTGTTAATTTTATCTTTACATAAATGACAAGAGATGTATTCATGATACAAATTATTTGGTGTCTAAGGAAAAAAAAACTTGATTGTGAGAATAGGCTACAAAATTTTAGAAATGTCCCTAATAATATTTTTTCCTGAAATATGAGGAAAAAACACAAAAACAGCCACCTTCTGAATAGCTTCAAAAATAGGAACAAATAGATCAGTATCGTAATTAGAGGATTTGCCCTGAATGACAGAAACCAGCCTTTCTAATCCCATGCCAGTATCAACGTGTTTTTTTGGAAGCATCTTCAGAGTTCCATCGTTTTCCCTGAACAAATAAAGAAATAATTATATTACTGAAAGATACAATACAGACATGCGAATCGTTATAAGAGCCGATTACTATACATAACAATAATAAGTGCAATATTTAATGAAAACAAGTTTAATTACCAAAAAAACAACAGAACACTACAACCACAATTGTAAACTGAATAAATATGTTTACTATTATTACCATGGTGCACCCATTTCTGATTAAACAGCACTTTGAACTTTCTAGATTAATAATTTATTTCAAAATAGACTCAAAATCTTGTGGTAAAATTACCACGAAAAGAGAAAAAAACACAAATGAACAACATAAATTATAAGCAAACTTGAAGACACATCAACCAAATGTTTAACCAAAAGTTGTAAACTCAGTTTTTACAGTAAACACTTTTTGGGTTTAACCAAATATCTGTGGCATACATATAAAAATTTATATCTTCTCCTGATATCCAAATATGAAGTAAAAAAGAACATTCTAACGTACCCTTTGTTATTTTTCAATGTGAAATTAAAACCATCATAGTTCGATTTGAAAAAACATTTTAACAATTTGATCATCAAATATAATAATAGTTAATTCAAATTGTTTGTAGTCTTTTTATAAACAAACAACATTCCAAGACACTATTTCTCTGAAAAAATTAAAATATAACATTTTTTAACAACCAGGACAAGTGAATTTTCATTGTAGCATTCTTTAAATGATCAGGGCAATTGAAATGGTTTTTATTTTAACATCTTGTGTTATTTTCCATTATTGTGAATCATCTGTTTGTTTTCCCACAGTTTTGGAGGTAACAGGAACAAACTCAGCACTTTGGGAGGCACTAAAGGTGTTTATTTATATTGCATAGCTCCTTATCAAGGTGGTCACTGGATAAGTTGCTGAAACAGAATCTGTCATTAGATCTTGTGTCCTTCCTCCCAAGGTTCAAAACTGTCTAATGCCCACATTAACAAATTACTGTGACCAAACATGTTGTACATGCTTTAGCACCACAAGTAAGTACCCTAACAGGGGTTTGTTTTCAGGTATGGTTGGCCAAAATCTCCAACTTTGTGAAATATGTTGCCCTATTATCTCTGTAAAAACTCTGAAAAGGCAGAAACCTTTAACCCCACTAAGGTATGAACAGAGGCCTAAATAAAGTTGTAAAAGGTGGCAAAGGAGAGAATTAAAGCAACGTGTGTGCCCAACGAGATTCAAAACAACTAACCCTAAATTAAAGGAGTTTCACATATATTTAAAAACGACTGGTATGGGTAGAGAAAGCACTATGTAGAGGAGCGAACATCGTTTTGACTTTTTTTGATCATCGTCAGGTTCTTTAAACATATAATTTTCTCTACAAGTGGGCTTTCTTGTCTTCACAGAGTTTCACATAATTTTAATTGTTGGAAAGAAGAAGAAAGAAAATATACATCTTCCTCCCGATGGGGAGAAGATATAAAAAACAACAATTTCCCAAAGGAAAGTTCAGTACCAAAACAATATTACAAGTCTACAGTCATAAGCAACCTAAGCTACCATGTCAGACTTCAATGCAACAAGAAGCAATGTAACCTTTTGTTTACCTACTAAATGATACCAACCTATTAAACTGGATAAACACTAAGTTCCAAATTTCCAGAACATCTGGGACATCAGCATTCACCAAATGTTTAGCATCTCTACCTCCAATGCGATCATAATGGATTTCTGAGCAAGGTCCACAAGGACCAGTTTCACCCATCTCCCAAAAGTTATCTTTCATTCCAAATGGAAGAATACGATCATCTGGCAATCTAGTTGCAAGAAAACAAAAACGTAAGTGCATTTTTAACACAACGAGATTACCTAATGTATAACAACAATGTTAGGCCTAATAATTATATTGAAAATTAACACTGTGCATACGACTTGTTTATTCTCCCACTATTCGAGTAACATGTTAATGAATTTAAAATTCAAGAAAAATCAAATGTCTGCACTTGTTTAGAACATTGTTTAATGAAGTTTTAAAATGTCCAAAACATAAGATTAAAATTATAGTTTGAAAAATAACAGTACCAATTAATTACATGTTCTATTCTAATAATTTCAACACCTTATTATGGAAATGAAACATAATTATCTAGTTCTCCAAATTAACAAATGCAATATTTCACAAATCACAAAACATCTTTTTATAGTCCTGTTAATTCCACTTTCAACTTTAAGGTTACATTTGTCTTCTTAATGTGAGGGCAGAACTGAATGTTGGATATTAAATTTTGTTTTTGTTTTCTACTTTAAATGTCTCATTCAGATTATTACAGGTTTATTGAAACTTTTCAGTGGTACAGAACTAAAAACTTTCATAATTAAATATATAAAAAAACGAGTTCTAACAACATCTCAGTTCCATTACAGAGACATCACAATAAATTTACAAACTATCGAAACCTAAACAACTCGTATAACCGCTGCTAAACGGTTTGTAAGTGTACATATTTTTATCACAATTTCAATAATTTGGTTGTGCATAAATTGTTGATTTACATGGACGTGAACTGCCCTATGAATCTTATGGAAATCTTAGGTTAGCTATGACACTCGGAAATGACTCGTATTACTTGGACAGTTTGAGTAATAAAACAGTAGATTTAATAGAATGAAAACTATAACAATGGTTATACATTCAGTCTGAGGGATTCAGCTCATACTGAGAGAATTAATGTGTTTTGATTAAGCAAGTCGTGTCTTTCCACTAACCCAACTTCCTTCCAGATGTCACGACATTCTAAATCAGGTTCAAGTCCATATTCAGGAGCTCCACCAAAATATGTCACATACATCCTTTCCTTGGGTAGTTTGTACACTTTCGTTAAGAGTTCCCATGACCAATTACATATTTCTCGCTGCCAAAAGACAAAAAAAAACAGAAAAAAACTAAGTACAGTTCACTAGAAACTTTAAAATGTTTATTACAAAGAAAAATTAGAAAGTTTTTACCTTTTCATTAAATAGTTACACTTAAGTAATTCATTTAACCAGTCGAGTCTGTCCCATTAAGTATCTCATCTAACCAGTTCAGTACAACAACTTAAGTATCTCATCTAACCAGTTTAGTAAGACAACTTAAGTATCTCATCTAACCAGTTCAGTAAGACAACTTAAGTATCTCATCTAACCAGTTCAGTATGACAACTTAACTATCTCATCTAACCAGTTCAGTATGACAACTTAAGTATCTCATCTAACCAGTTCAGTAAGACCACTTAACTATCTCATCTAACCAGTTCAGTAAGACCACTTAACTATCTCATCTAACCAGTTCAGTAAGACCACTTAACTATCTCATCTAACCAGTTTAGTAAGACAACTTAACTATCTAAATCAGTGGTTGGGGGTGCAAGATAGCTTTCCAAGGGATGCAAGATAACATTTATTTTGACCACCTTGACTTTCATTCTCAAATAAATAATTACTGTGAGGGGTGCGAGAACATATTAAAATTTTTTAGGGGTGCTGGGCATAAAAAACATTAGAAACCACTGATCTAAACTGACTAGTTTGGTATGTCCATTTAAGTAAATCCTTTGTGTAGATTTCTCAATGTTAAAGAAGTTAATAGATTAGAATGTATTTTAATAAACTTCCAAACAAGAACTTTGTGGTTGTTTTTCCAGATAATGCCATTTTCTAAATCAGAATAACATTCTTTTTTTTATATAACTTTTTATTTAAAAGCTCTGACTTTACTAGTTACAAAAAACAAACTATCATATAAGAATAGATAACAATGTAAAAATCAAGATGATCCCCAGGATACAGGTTATAATGTGGGATATAAAATGTACCTTGGGTTGTGAAGGTGACTGACAACATAGTGCCCTTATTATGGTGGGGAAGTGTTAATCTTCTTTTGCAAGTCTCACGTGAAGGAATTAAAAAAACAACAAAAATCAGATATTCAAAAGAAAAAGAAATTAGGAGAGCCAGCTGTTAAGCCTACAATGTTCAACATCATCCTTTACAGAGAATTGTGGGAAGGTGACTGCTCTCTGAAGTAAAAGAAAATAAACAAATACAAAAGGAAAAAAATGAAATAAGGTACCACCACTTGGAGGAGAGTAATATACAAATATTCCCCAAGGTTAGCATTTCAACCACCATTGTGGTAGTTGTACATCACAAAATTACTGAATTAGTTGCACAGTAGACAAATAATACTAGAACAATTTGTCAATTGTTTAAACTGATTATATATCTGTATAGATAAATATATAAACAAGTTCTATCTTTAAAAAAATATTTTTTTTTTGTTCTTGAACTAAATAATGAAACAAAAATATTTAGCTCTAATACTAAGGTTCTCCAAACTTATAGATCCAAAATAAAATATGGAAGCTACTTTTATATATAAACTAGCAGAGACCTTACAGAACATTCATAATCAAATTAGTATATTTATTGCAACAGTATGTCTCTGAAAAAGTATTTGTCGAATAATACAAAAGAATTATAATCTCAGATACTGAGATCTGGAAGTTCACTTGTCTTAGGCCTAACATTAGTTAAGCCTTTATTAATCACAGATTATGTTTGATAAAAAGATAAGTTAACACTAACTTGTGCAAGTTGTTTGTTTCAGGTTAGTTAGGGCTAAACTTTACTGCACTTAATATGAATACATAAACTTACAATGTTTAATGTTAGACCTTTATAAACTTATGATAATCATTTAATACACTGTTGTACAAAATGTCTACTAAAGAATATTCACTTCTTCCATTTGTTCATATCTGTTAAAATGAAGTGTACACACATTTGCATTTAGACAATACGGTTTGCATGTATTTTAAGGACAAAGAGACACTGAGAATTCATAATAGATTTTTATAATCTGATCAAGCACGTTATAATAAATCCAAAAACCACAAGAGTAAATTTATCACAGATTTTTTCACGACAATCAATTAAAAAATCTCCACATGAAAAATGCAAGACACTAACCTTGAAAAAATCCCCAAACGACCAATTCCCTAACATCTCAAAAAAGGTATGATGGTACACGTCCTTTCCTACGTCGTCCAAATCATTATGTTTACCTCCAGCTCTGATGCATTTCTGTGTGTTAACAACTCGTTTGTACTTGGCAGAATCGCTATTTGGGTCCACGACACCCAAGAAGATAGGCTTAAACTATGTAAAAAAAAAAATTAAATGTTTCATTGTACAAGCACTCAACCGCTTCTCTTAAAACTACCAACTTTACCTATAATAAAGACTTTTATAAGTTATAAGAGTAAATAACGTCTTCTGCTGACAAAAGGTAATCTCATCAAAAATTACTGGTCACAATATGACTGACAACTATTTAAGTTTATTCTATCATCCATTAAAGTATAACAGGCCTCAATAAATCCCAGGTGCCAGGTCACCATGATGACTAAAAATTTCGTGGCACCTAGTATTTTATTCATGCATGGGGCTGTACTGAATAGAACTTGAATCTGGAACAATTCTGGACTCTCGGAAGCTTGGAACTAATTTTGCATTCTTTGAGTCTGAGATTGAACTATTTTTTCTAAGACTTTAATGGCAGATTCATGTTTCTTTAGAAATAAACCATTACGATTGTACATCTTACTAATTTTGTACCACTGTGTTTTCCTTCTCTTAATTCATCTGATCAGTATGTGTATTTAGAATCATATGGAAACCAAAGGCATCACCGTGAAATGGCTGCTGACATTTTGATAGTTAGCATCCAATCATGGCTGTGAAAGCACAAAAATAAATATACATTTTCCAGTACAAACAGTAGCGAAGCACACCTGGCTCCTAGATCTGGAAATATTCGTCTAGAAATGCAACACGTGTTTTCAGTAAGAACAGCAAATCAGCTGAACACTGTGCTTTAACTCAATATCATATTAAAACAAGTACTTGTAATTTATCAAATGTTATGACCTACACAACGCTATATGTTATTGAAGTGCTATCAACTAATTGGAGCTCATAAACAACTAACTTAAGTAACAGACTTTGTATATTATCAACCAGAATGCCTGATGAGTTCTGGTTTCTACAACAAGTGGTTAAAATGCCACAATGCCCTCATCTCTCTAAACATTTCTTCCTTCAAAACACAGGCATCATATTAATGAACCTGTTTTCCATACATACACATAATTTGTCAATCTCACCCTCATGATGCATAATAAAAGGTCTAACAGTATACCCCAAACTATGTAAATTAGCATATTTGTATATAAACAACTAAATAAAATTACCTGGTTCATCCCAGCGTTAGTAAACAACAAGGTAGGATCATCGTGAGGAATCACGGACGATGAATGAACATATAAATGTTTGTACTTTTGCCCAAAAAAATCCATAAACATTTGTCGAATTTCTTTTGATGTTAATGTAGTGTCCATTTTGCCTCTTTCGTGAATCTACAATAAAGAAAGAGTTTCATTCTTTTGTCCAAAAAATAAACAAAAAATTGTAATAAAGAAAAGGATATTCTGTACTATTTACTTCAGAGAAATGGGATATTTAAAGGTGAATCCTTCAACCAGACAAACCATGAAAGTACAAATAAGTTATTCAGTTTTTAGTTGTGAAAAACAAATCTTCTTCCTATTAATAAGATTCTAGGTGAAAAGAATGTTTTTCATAACATTTGTGTTGATAAATTAATAGATGAAACATTTAGGCTTGTATATTTAGTTACTTTACTCTGAAGATGTAACTGACAGATTTTGACACTTGTTCTTATTTTCGGTGATTCATTTGTAATTAAAAAAACAGTTTCATTAATTAGAAGTACGTAGAGCAAAGCAATGCACATAGGTAAATATGTAAACAGTCTTGTATACACTGAAACATAAAATACACAACTAGTTCTTAAGTGTGCAGGCTCTAGTAATGTTCATCCAACTACAAATTGCCAGAATCTGTTAAGACTACTCGAGTTATGTCTATACATTTATATAAATGTACCAAGGTCTCTCAATATGGAAAAATCTCAGGAAAATCTGGAACATCCAGTTAACAGATTATAATTTTTGGTAATTTCAGTTTTCCTCACACTTCATTAAATTGGATTTGAACCCTAAAATTCTTGCACACTATGGATGCACATTAATAAGTTGACACCTTATCAGTCAAACATCCTTTAACAGTAACACACAAAATATGTCATAAGGTTAACCTGACATAAATAACTGTTTATCTGACAAGTTTGTCATCTTTATTATTATCAAAATTGCAAACCTAAAACAAAACATGTCTACTCATTGCAATATGGTTATTCTTACTGTTACGCCTGCCAATCTGTACATACAATAAATAAATAAAAAATAATATTAGAAACAGAATATATTGTGACAAGGAAAGCACAAAGTTTGGAATTTAGTTAGGTCGTACCTTATGATTTGGGGGTTTTGCTCCCCAAATAATTATCAAAAATTTTCATTCTGTTGTTTTTATAATTAATAATGTTTGATTATTTTAGATTTATTTCATTTGGGTGAACCGTTATGGTACACCTAACAAATCCAATAAGTACAGTTTTTTTTATTTCAATGAACTATCTGGTCTGGTACATTGCACACTACATGACTTTTATCATTAGCAAAAACAATCATGGGGTACAATATTACGATTCTTTGAAATGTTTCTTTAACTAAAAAAATCCATTCATTCAAATGTTTTTTTATTATGTAACATAGATTGTCTCTAGATTTACACTTCTAATGTCTTGTTACATAAAATGAGTTGTGGTATAACACTTCTAATGCCTTGTTACATAAAATGAGTTGTGGTATAACACGTCTGTCTTGTTACATAAAATGAGTTGTGGTATAATTTATAAATGTTGTTTTGCATAAAACTGAGAATAATAAAAATATGCAACTCTTTAAAAATCATTGAATAATATGATACTTACACTTGAACAATGGTTAATGTTATTACAAAAACACATCAAATAAAGCTATCCTAAAAACCAAACAAGTTTGTAGCATATTATCCCCTTTCACAAATACCAAATTTACCGATCTCAACAGAAGTTTAACTAGTGAACAAGTTATATGAGAAAATTGTAACAAAGCATGTTTATCAAATGGAGAAAGAACATTCTAATAAGGTCATGCTCTTAGTATGCGTTTTTTATATCTTCAGGATTTTTAACTAACACTTATTAATACAAGTAAAATAATTACTTCCCTTTACTGTATACCCAGTTTGAGGACTTATACATTACTTGGTACATAAAATATTGAATAAATATTCTACTAAAATACAAACAAGCAGACATTTTTGATTTCCAAGATTTCCAAAACACTGATTTGGTAACCACCTTCACTAATGGTTAAATCTTTCACTCTCCACCCCACTAAATCTGTAAAAACTACATCTCACAGGACCTGCTCTGAAGCACAAACTACTAAAAACTAATGAATAGTACAGAGAAATTATTTGCTTGAAGCTTATTCTTGAAATGTTTATTAACTTGAAAATGTATGGTGAAGTTTGTGGAAAGCATGACGGTAGAAGAAATATTTTACAAAATCTATCGCGTCAAGAAGGGACGCACAATACATTTTCATATAATTAGCAAAACTGTTGAATGGCAAATTTTAAAAGTCACCAATGTTTAGACATTCACAACATCAAAAATTGTTATAAAACTTAAAATACATCCCACTCAGTGACATCAACTCCAACATACACAGAAAACATGAAATCTGTATTCTTTATAAAGTAAAACAAATAACCACTTTAGTATAAAAACAAAAAAAGATGGAAGTGAGATTACTTTCTAAAGTATACTTCTTACTAAAGGCAACTTGGATTTGGTTGACTAATATACAACTGGGTTTAATTTCAACTCACGACACTGTATTCATTAAAACATACCAAACAGATTTGTGGAGATTATTGGCAAATAAGATTTAATAACTTATGTAAAACTTTATTTATCACGTACTGGAAAAACAGAAATTCATACCAAACACAAACACGACAACGTGGACTAACAACAATACGTGTCAAATTAATGTAGGTCAGACATTTCCAGGTTGTCACATAAACTACAATAACAAACATTAAAACAAATAATATAAAACACATACATGCAATTCTCAGAGCAACTGTAAAACAAAGTGCCTCATATCATAGTATATGCAGTTAAATTGCTCAAAGATATGTGTATGATATAAACAACCTGTCAAGAGAATTCATGGAAAACTGGTTTTTCTTTATCCTTATTAACCAACCAACTTCTCAAGAATGAAAAAACATGCTGGTTTAATAGCTTCTGAACACTTACAGCTCACACACAATACTGGAACAAATACACCGAGAAACATATAATGAGATCAGGGTTGTAGCTAAGAACACTGATGTAATAATTATGGGAGACTTTAATTCTACACATATCAACTAGAAGTTTCAGGGTGTCAGTTGTGAAACCATAATAGAAGATTTCTCATACTGTGTTGAGGTAATGAAATAAAAGATGGTATGACCTAAACGGTGGATAATTTTTAAAACAGACTGATTATGAAGTCGTCCATGTTCCTAGAAGATAACAATGAACAGCATAAAAGATCAAACTGAAATCTAATTAGGTAAGTATGTTCATAAAGGGACAAAGCCAGAAATAAATGCCACAAGTTTAAGAAATTCATAATTGATAAAAGATACAAAGATATGCAGGAATTTGGTTAAAAATAAACAAGTCTCATGAGAAACAGTTAACTTTTTATCAGTAGTGGGTATATTGGAAAATTGTTGAGGGTCCAAGTGACCCTTTTACAGAAATTACTGTGCTACAGTTTTACCAGATATTTAGTGAGAAACTACACCTGGTTTCATTCACGTAGATTGTCAGTGTCTTAAAGCACAACTTCAAATCAGGTCTTTTAACCTTCCCAGCTATATAAAAAATATAAATATTTCAAACATACAAGCTTCTTTCATTCTCCAAAGACACAAGAACATAACTTTCCACATTCAGGTTGCCTTTGATAACCGAGTGAACGTGAGAATGAAATGGCAAGGAAAATCAGTGGGGAAAAGGAAAACAACAACTGCAAACTGTACAATCACCAACAGAGAAATAATAAATGAATTTATACTACAAAACCTTCTGTACCAAAATGTAGTGAATATTTAACCTAACAAAAGAAATCAGAGAAGATTCAATTACTAACAGCCTTTCAAAAGTGAAAAAATGTTTAATTAAGTCTGATTTACTGAGGTACACTTTCAAGAACGAACTCTTGTTTTTAAACTTTTTCACACTAGTTGTACAAGTAAATCATGTATTTAAGTATTTTCAATGCTGAATCTTTCTGAAATACTTATACAATTGTACTAACTAACTAAATAATACATTAACCTATCTCTTGTTAACTAATTTCGTGAGAAAGTTGTAAGTATAACTAGAATTCAATTAAACTTGTTCAATCATTACCATGTTTAGTAGCCTGTAATACCTTAAAAAACATTTTATTTCTGCAACAGAAATCCTTTAGGTGAAACAAAATTAGTTTACACTGATTTAAAAATTCATATTCGGAATTCTATTTGTAGCAAGTTAATTATTTTTAATTGCGAAAGTACAAATTAGAAAATACATTTAAGTTTTGTTTATTTAAACACAAATCTATACAATGGACCATCTATACTGTGCCTACCACTTGTATCGAAACCTGCTTTTAGTAATTATAAGCCTTCAGACTCACTGCTGTGCCACGAGACATATTGTTGTGTAAAAAATGTAATGTGTTAATTTAAAATTATGTTATTACTTCAAAGTTTTCTTCGCATGAAAAAGTGATACACTTTACTATTAGTATAATGTATGCAAGGTAGAACTGATACTAAAGTAATTCACTGTTTTACTACATTATCCTGATATATTACAATAAAATGAAAATAACACAAATCATAATAAAATAAACACATCTTAACACGTAAACCAGCTATAAAAACTACACAAATAACATTAAACATTTCAATAAAAGTGTCATTACTTTGTTTTTAATATTTTTTTGCACATAAAAGATACAAATGATAAGTTTGCCCTTTCTTTACACATTGAACATCATTCACAATTTCACAAAATTAAACATCTGTGCCAATAAATACAGGGTGTTCGGAATGTCACTGTGCAGTTTGTAACCATATTTTATTCGGTCTATTTCAAGCCAGCAACTGATAGCGGTGTTTAGAAACAAAATAAGAAGGATCCAGGCCTGTATTGATGTCAATGGGGGTCACTTTCAACATTGTTTATAATTGTCATTCATATTTACCTCCTGTATTCTATATTGAAACATGTCGGTTAATAAATATATAAGTGCACAGTGACTTTCCGAACACCCTGTATATTAAAAATGGCTACATTTTGTGAGAATTCTCATTAAACTAATTATTTTCATCATTTAAAGGCACACATTAAAGAAGCAAAAACTCTATGAAGGACAATGTTAGATAACCATCTCTTTCTCTTCTTAGTAAATCTCTAATAACTTAATTTAATACTAATTGCATAATATGCTTTCAAGAATATAATAATTGATTCATTGAACTGGTTAAGTATTTGCATCTTTAAACTCAAAGACAACTGTATTTAAGAAAATATAAATATCCCGTTTCAGAATTGTTTATCTGAAGCAAAAACCTTCGATCAAATTAATCCTATAAAAGCCATTAAACAATTTCCAGTTACCACACAAAAAATTACAGTAATTAAACCAGCAAGTTCTGGGTGATTTAAGGTAAAAGTGTACAGAAAGAAAACACGTCTTATTTCAAAGTGTTCATCTTCCTGCTTTAGAGAATGTCCGAAAACAAAATAGCCCGCGTATATCATCAAACAATTTTCAGTTACCATAAAAAATATCACCTTAAGCAAGCCAAGCATCTGTGGATAATGGAAGTCAAAAGTGTTAAAAAAAAAGTATACTATTTACGTGTCTTTTTTTTTATTCCTTTTCTGTTAATGTTCTAAATCAAAATATGTGATGTACAATGTCAGATAGTTTTCAGTTATCATAGAGAACATTAATGTGATGAAACCAGCCAATGAGTGATGAATGCTAACATACAAACACACAATGGATAATCTTTATAATGAGATGGTATATAATTGTATCCAAAAATTTATAAACAAACATGCTGTTTGATAGCTTTTTAGTACAGTAATCATAGTGCATCCATTACTAATTTTAAATCACTTACAGCCCACTTGATATTTTCATAACATGTACAGTTTAATAATAAATGTATCACTATCTATTAATGCAACAAGAACAGGCCCACTTTCATTTCAGTTCTCAAAAATAAAAAAACATGTGCATTGAGTATATTATCTTGTTATAATCTTATAGATAGTGAGTGTGACTGTATCTCTTCCTTATAACCACTGTATGTTGAAACAGAATTTCTCTACAATATTTATGTTGATTAAAGTTTAATTTGCTAGGATGTGGGCCTATATTTTTAGATATTACTCAATACATAACTAGATGTTCTGCATTACCAAGTATTGATTTCCGTTTTTTCACAAACGAAGACTCCCAATTCCTGTGCAACAGAAAAAAACATTCACCCCTAACAGCCTAAGTTTGGATTATTTTTCCATGTATTATTTCGTAAACCTTCTTATACTCATTTCAATTTTATAAATATCGCAATATTAATATTTATGATTAAAGTTCTAACAACACCAAGTCTGTACGTATCTTGGCGTACCACAGTAATACCGATAGAATATTGCATCATTCTTCAGTTAGGTCCTTGTTACTGTTACTTGGCAACGGAAGTGAAAACTTCGTAAAAGTACTGTTTTTTATGATAAATGTATCTCAGCTAAATACAAAATTCTCGCAAAATAACGTAAATCATTAATTTATATTTCCGAAATAGACTGTGGTGTTTGGCTTTTTGTTTTTCTGGTAAATCTTACCAGAAAGTTTTCCTTATGTATCCGGCTAGGTTATATTTACCATAAAAACACGTAAAGTGTAAATCATTAATTAGTTCACTGCAAGTTAACTTGTACAACAAATAAAAATTGAATTAAGGTATAGGTGACCCTATTGCTAATCATCGCTAATGGAAACAGCGGTAGCGCTAAGCTACAGCTTAGGAAACATAACTATAAACATTTATACACGCTCGTACATTGACATACGGTAGACTTAAGAATTTTTCACCTGAGAAATCCTCTTATCTAAAACTAACAAAATAAAGATTAACTTAATTGAAACTCATTTCTATCGTGAAACCACTTACAATAATTTAACCTCTAGGATCCAACTTACCGATCGAAATTTATAACAAATAACCTCAGACTACTCCAAAACTGGTGCAGAGAAACCTTTCCACGCGTCTTGAGATATAACACCCTCTGTTATTATAGATTGAAAATAGAGAAAACTGTCTTTCCAGAATCCGTATTTTAAACATTCGAAAAATTAAGAACTTGTTTTAACACAGTTTCTTATGCAATTTACATAAGGCAACTAAAACTTTGAAGCGTTTCTAATAATTGGAATTTTTCCCTTTTAATCTGGCAAACAAGATGATTCAGATGAGCTGAAATTATGTTCTAAATAGCTAATATTAAAAACTGGTGCCAAAACGCTTTCTCAGAGTAAACTATATTATTTATTCTCATTTATTTTAGTCAATATGCTAATTGTATTTTTTGATGTTATAATTACTTCAAGGTTTATAAATGAACTAATTTTAAGTATAAGTTTCCAAATGAGTGTTATCAACACAGGAAGTAGCTTTGATACTTTCTAAAATAAATTACAAACAAATAAGATACTCAGAAATACATATACAAATTTATTTTGATATTTACCTTCAGTATTCGCTCCAATCAAGCTACAGATTCGTTTTATATTCTCACATTTATCTTATCTAATTCACCGGTACTCCATTAACAGTATAATTCTTAGAACTAATCAGTGATGTCGAGAAACCCACTTGTTGAGAAATTTATATGCAAAAACGGCTCGTTTGGGTTGAGAATATAAACAGGTGAACCTGACGATGACCGAAGAAGGTCGAAACGTTGTTCGCTCTTCTGTGTAAAATATTTTCTCAACCCAAACGAGCCGTTTTTGCATATAAAATTCTTAGAACTGTTTATTTGGTTGTATAAATTATGCATCAGATAAAATCCGGTCTAGTTTAACATAAAACTCAAGGGCAACAAAGAGTTTTTTTTTATTTATCGAGACTGTTCCTTCTACTACACTAAAAATAAAATAAAAATATTAAAAACAACAGTTATAATCCACTATTTTTATGAACTACTCTTCTCAAAACTACACCAGTGTCTAAAGGTGTAGAAAAACTAGAAACACAAAATTATACTTAAATAACATACAGTACAGCACCAGTATAATTTTGTATATTACCAAACAAATTAAAATTCCAAATATCTTTACCTTCTTTTATATTTCCAAAAAAATATGTCTATCACACATATCTTTCAACATGATACTTTGATACGTTATAGGAATTTCACAAAAATTTAAAAAAATATTTCAATTAAATCCGTTAAATTTAATATAAAATGCAATACCATGAATTAAACACTGCAAAAACACAGAAATGAGTAAGATAATATATAACATGTTTAGTAAGATTATTTTAATTCAAATTACATTCATTTTCCTGATAATTAATAAAATATAAAATATTTACTAGTCATGACATAGTTATAACCACTTTCTAAACCCATAAATGGTTGAATTAATGCACAAGAAATATACTGCAGTTTTGTTCAGTGGTTTTCGATGGAAAATTATTTTCGTGAGTCATTGAAATAAGTCCGTAATTATATTTTAAACTAATTGGATCAAAGATATTTTTAAAACCAAATACTTTTCATTTAAAATTAAAATTTCTTAAAAGTAGTAACTTCAATTATGGTTCATTAATAAAAAAGATAATTTTAAACAAAATATATTTTCCTTTTTTACCTAGCGCTCCCTCAGTGTAACTTTGTCATGACGTTTGTGAATGGATGAAAGTGATTGGCTTTTAAGAAAAATATAACGAATTTGAAGTTGGGAAAAACAAAGCAGGTGAGTTTTGATATCAAATGAGATATTTTATAAATGATTCATTAAAAAATTGAAACAAATATAACAAAATAACAATGATATGTATTCATAAAAAGATAAGATTTGTTGTTGCTGGCTGTTTAGTTTAAAAGAATTGATTATTTAGCGGTCACAAAGGCGTAGGTTAGCTGAAGTTGGAAAGAAGCTTAAAATTAAAAACCTAAAAAAGCGAAATTTCAATAGGTGGAAAGCTGTTATTTTATCGGTATCATTGGATGACAAATCTTGAATTAACCGTAGAGGCTTATATTAAGTTAAGGTAATGCAAAAATATGTCCAGTTAAACAAATCTACTGTCTTAAAATTAGTTAAATTACACCGGTCACTCACAAATACAATTTACATTGATTGGGTAGATGCCCAGCTTTGGTCTAGGCTAAGCAAATATTACTTATTTACTTTATTCCATGATATGTGTGTGTGTGTTTTCTTTGTCATCAAACTGAATAGTATTAGTAGATCTCTCTTCCCATACCTTTTCTAATATTGTCAGCTAACTAAACATTGCATAATACTTATAAAAGTAAAACATACTGTTGACATAATGATGTCTACACTACTTGTGTTACAACTGTTGTAGAGTTGGTTTAAATTCTAATGTAGGAAGTATGCAAATATTAAACCATTGAGTGAACCTAAGTAGGCTTGTAAGTTACAAAGTGCACTGAAAATGAAAGTTAAGTTACAGTAAAGAGTGTAAAAGTCATTCCTACTCTCTTGTATTTACATTGACTTTGGTCACGTCTTTGTACTAAATTAATTAATGTTAAAACCACATGTTAAACATTCCTCAGGTTTAAATAGAATGGCATCAGTTATATAGTTTTTGCAACATGATTGTACTTTCCATAAATGCATTGATATCAATAGTTATTTATTAGAATTAAAAGCATCATATTTTGAACTGCTGTGTTTAAAAAGTAACATGACCAGCAATCATAGTTTTCAACTGAACTGCTGAGTATGATTAGTAGAATATTGTGACTTAAGTCTAAGCCTGGTATGTTAACCCCTGTGACCTACCTGTCCGTGAACCATATGGTATTTTCTGACAAGACTATAATGAAGCATTATGTATGTTGTTGCAAATTTAGGGTTTGTATTTCTGTACACAAGTTTATAATGTTAAGTTATATTTACAAGATAATTTAGTAATTTTAATATCTTTGTTTAAGGTTGCGGACTAAGTTTGTTTGTTTTTTTCAGTTCTGAAGAGATGTTTTAATATTCTTACAATAAAACAACCATTTGATTCTATGAGGCACTTTCATTTACCACCAAATCCCGAGGAAAAGAAAATATAAAAATTTTAAAATCCATTGGTTATTGTTCAGCATGTCATTAATTCTTTTCGTATGTTTCCATCTGGTAGTGGCTTCACGTACTGGTCATGACAAATCATTCAATCTATCCTGTTAGAATATTTTAAATTTGTGTTTACTTCACGATACAGGGCAAAGAAATCAGAGGCCTACATCCTACAGATTTGTTGAGTAATCTAGTAAATCACAATAATACACCCACCCACATTTCTTATCTTTTCCCAAGATGAAATTGTCCTCATTCTCAGTTCTTCCTGATGTAGCAGGATGCTCACAATAATTCCTTTCCTTTTCCCAAGATAAAATTGTCCTCATTCTCAGTTCTTCCTGATGTAGCAGTATGCTCACAATAATTTCTTTTTTTTTCCCCGAGATAAAATTGTCTTCATTCTCAGTTCTTCCTGATGTAGCAGGATGCTCACAATAATTCCTTTCCTTTTCCCAAGATAAAATTGTCCTCATTTTGAGTTCTTCCTGGTGTAGCAAGATGCTCACAATAATTCCTTTCCTTTTCCTGAGATAAAATTGTCCTCATTCTCAGTTCTTCCTGATGTAGCAGGATGCTCACAATAATTCCTTTCCTTTTCCCAAGATAAAATTGTCCTCATTCTCAGTTCTTTCTGATGTAGCAGGATGCTCACAATAATTCCTTTCCTTTTCCCAAGATAAAATTGTCCTCATTCTCAGTTCTTCCTGATCTCAGAACCAAAGTAAATGTCAAGAGAAGTCCACAAGTTGGACACACCCTTTAAACCCATCATAAAAGGAACTCCATTGAAGGTAAAAAAAATGTGCCATGATGATTCATTTATTTGAACAGATTAGCTGTTTTTTGTAGGACGTATTGAATATTGTATACATTGCTAAACAGTAAGAGTTATAAATTGCAAAGTGAGTGAGTTCATGATGTGGTAACAATTAAATTACATTTTTATCAATTACAGATATAATGCCTAGCAAACGGAAGGCTAAAAGTTATTCAAGAAACAAAAAGTCAGGAGGTGACTCTCAAACAGAAGAGAGAAAAATCAAGATTTCCAGTTTTCTCGAAGATTTTGATTCACAAGTCCAAATTCGGATAAACAAAACAAACAGTGAGATGGAAAAACTTTGCAGTGCTATAACTTTCTTATATCAACGAGAAATTATGAAACTTCCGAAGGTAAGATCAGCTCTATACAATTTTTGTTTTTTTTAATGTGTGCGTTGCATAGACATTTGTCCACATCACTTATGCACTTCATGTTGGTCCATCAATGAACACTTCAATGATAAGATACCTGGATAAATGTCTGCAGTATCTAACTGCACCTTATCCAAATCCACTTATACAGGGTGTTCGGAAAGTCACTGTGCAGTTTGTAATCATATTTTATTCAGTCTATTTCAAGCCAGCAACTGACAGCGGTGTTTAGAAACAAAATAAGAAGGATCCAGACCTGTATTGATGCCAACGGGGGTCACTTTTAACATTGTTTATAATTGTCATTTATATTTACCTCCTGTATTCTATATTGAAACATGTCTGTTAATAAATATATAAGTGCACAGTGACTTTCCGAAAAACCATGTATAATCCAGAATAGTCAACACGAAATGTTTACATATCTATGTTTATTTATTTGAAAAATGTCATTCATTTTTGCATCTTAAAAATTTTATCTTGATAATAGAAGATGGTTTTGTTTTTTTCTAATTGAGCTAGTAAAACTGAAAGTGTTTATTTAAGGTTTATTTTTAAAAAATAAAGTGGGTCACTGTTAGAAACATAAAATTAAATAACAATTAAAAGTGAAAATACTTAAAGAAAACTAAAATGTCACTTTATTATTTTCTCATAATTAAGAATCTACTCATTGAATATTTTGGGGGGAAAAACTAATAGGCTGATGACTTGGAATTTGTTTGGATTGAGAAAAGCATATGATTTTTCACAGTTCAGTTGTTTTGAAACTTCTGATCCAAAAGAAATATTAACCTAACAATTACATTTTGTCTTTGGTTTTAGTAAATGACATAACTCTTTTAAAAGCCCCTTTACCTTAAGGTTACTTTCTCACCAAAACAAACTACGAGAGTTATGTTAACTTTTTATGTTGATGAAAACAGGATATAGATCTGTTGTTCCTCAGTTCTATGTTGTGTAATTACCTATGATTGTTTTCACACACACAGTTTTGCTCATTTGTTTTCCAGAAATTGAGAGAAATGAAATTCAAGGATTTTGTAGGTAAGTGTGTTTTGTTCAGTTTCCATAATAAAACAAAATCTGGAAAAATAATTTTCTGTTTAAGTGGATTTATTTACTTCTACTTAATTATTTGGAATTGCAAGTTTAATTGTAATTACTGATATTAAATATGGGGAGAAGAGAACTAATTACAATTACAAACTGTGGAAGACACTTTGAGTACAGGTACCATTTAATGTTACAGTAATTGTATATGTTACAACTTACATTGTTTTGTATCCAATACTCATGGTTTTCTTAACTAGAATTGATTTGTTAAGATTTGTTAGCTCTCTTCCAAAGCTTATATTATAGAACAGTATAGTTTATGATTACAAAATGATTTTATCATTTAAAAAATTATGTTATATTTATTTCACTACTTTGTAAACTTGCTAACAATTATATGCTTGTGATATGTAATTAAAGGTATATTTTTTGTAACAATTATATGCTTGTGATATGTAATTAAAGGTATATTTTTGCAACAATTATATGCTTGTGGTATATAATTAAAGTATATTTTTGCAACAATTATATGCTTGTGGTATGTAATTAAGGTATATTTTTTGCAACAATTATATGCTTGTGGTATGTAATTAAGGTATATTTTTTGCAACAATTATATGCTTGTGGTATGTAATTAAGGTATATTTTTTGTAACAATTATATGCTTGTGGTATATAATTAAAGGTATATTATTTGCTATTAGATCAAGGTGGTTCAGTAGATTCTCATTGTGCTAAGAGAGTTGACAAGTCAATTGGAGAAGTTACAAACAATGTCACATCTGTAGTTTCAACAATATCCAGGTAATTTACACTCGGGTGTTTGTACACGTACTAGAAGAACACGACCTTACATGATAACACATTTGTAACAAAATATGGAACATCTTTAAACAAGAATGTATGTAGACACCCTTTATGTTGCATCCAAAATGGCCAACATAAATCTTGAATGTTATAAATGATGCATTTAAATGTTTTACTTCTTCAAAAAACATAACGATTTTCATTTTAGTTAGTTAAAAACTTGTCATGCTCGTATGTATGGGACATCTCGGATATTAGAAATAATCCCTGTATTTGTTTTAGTGTAGGTTAGTGGTTTGACCAAATGCCTCACTGATAACCAGTTGGACAGTTCACTTGTACATCATTGAACAAAATTAGACGTGGAGACAAAGTTGTACTGATGTTAATGAATTTTTTTTATTTCGTAAACTTGGAATTTATTTTACATTATCATGTGTAGCCTAGGTTATGTTACAGTAGTGACGATGTGTTAACAGTCTTTGGACAGATGTATTTATTCAAAACATCTGGTATTGTTAAGAATCTACGTTTGTTCCTCATGTAATTTACTGGAATGTATTTTGGTAATAGCGAGACATCAACAAAGTCCAGCAAGACAGAAGAAAATCCTCTTCCAACTAAAAGGAAGGTACGTGTTTGATGTTGGAATACATTCAGTTTCCCACCATATGGTGTTTGATTGAAAAATTTATAATCTATTACATGTGTAGTAGAAATCAGGTTTTAAAGATAGAGTAGGTAAAATAAAATAAAACTTTCATTTATCTGAGTATTCAATAATAATCCAGTGGAAGCATATCTGTGTTTTGTATGATGTTACAGAATAAATTAATTTACATAACTGGCAGAAATATAACTTATTTATAACAAGAAAATTTTTTGTTTTGGTACAACTTTCCTTAGGGGCAGCCCCTAAGTCAGCTACCCAGTCTGCTAAAACCCAGAGGATCACAAGGTCATCACGAAAGGCCTTAATGAATGTTCAGAAACAATCTGCTACCCCTCTAAACACAAAGAACGTGAAGTCTGTGGAAGCTGTTCACAATACTCCCGCGGTCACGCCAAAGTTTGATCCAAGGTATTGTCTTTTTCTTGTTTATAACAATTCACATTGCTGTAAGATATGTACACTGGAACCATTTCCTCTCGGTGATAACGTTATCTTTCTCATAAGCTTCAGCAAGTAAAACCCATAAAACTTGTATCGTTAGCATAGGCCAGTTGAAGTATGCTGTTACCAGTTAGTTGACTTAATGTTAATTACAAATGGTACTTTCTAAAGAAACGTTTGTGTCAGTTTATGACACTTTCATTCAGTGAACATAATGGTGGGTGATGGTATGCTTTACATGGCTACATAATGAACATACGTCATGTCCTGCAGTGTTCTGTCTCTGCAAAACATCTTGTCTTGTTAGAGAGTTTGTAGCTTGTCTGAGATTTTCTATTGTTATGACAACTAGCCATTTTAATAAATTCGGTTATCTTTGTTTGAATGTACTTACTGTATTCTTATCATTGAAGTTTTGTTACACTCATAAATTATTGTAATAAAACAATAAATACAATTCATTTGGTTTAGTTGTGAAATTGTTTCCAAGTTTATTAGCAGAAAGTAAAGTCTCATGACTTTCCCAGAAGGGAGTGTTAATAGCTGGTTAACATATAAGACATAGAATGGACAGAATTATATTGAATCAAGTTTTTAGACAACCACAATTAAACTACACTGTATTTTACACATTTATGTTGTTTATTTAAACAATTCATGATTTATTTTAAACTTTATAGGCTCCCCCTTAGTTTAGCAGTCCTACGACAACCGAAAGCTGGAGAAATCATCATGTCTCTAGGTGGCAGTCCACTACAGAATACATTAGATGTCCAAAATAAAAAACTGGTGTTACTGTTTCCTTGGGAGATGGAACGGTGAATGTTGTTTTGTTGTTATAAGTTTTTTTTGTTGTTAAAAGCGTCATATAAGGAACTATGTTCTTAATACGTTTTTTTTTTCACATTATTTGGAATTATTATGTTTAACCCAAAGGTTGCTTGTTTGGTTTATTTTTTGAATTTTGCACAAAGCTACTCGAGGACCATCTGTGCTAACCTTCTCTAATTTTGCAGTGTAAGACTAGAGGGTAGACAGCTGGTCATCACCACCCACCACCAACTCTTAGGCTACTCTTTTATCAATGAATAGTGGGATTGACCGTCACTTTATAATGCCCCCACGGCCGAAAGGGCGAAAATGTTTGGCGTGAGGTGGAGTTGAACTCTCTACTCTCAGGTTACAAGTCAAGTGCCTTAACCATCTGGCCATGGTTACTTGTTTAGTTAACTTAAAACTTTCTTTTCAGCTGATAGTTCTGGATAACTGTTTTGGTACTACATAGAAAGTGGTTTTGTTGGCACTGTTGTTTGATAAATAATCTCAAGGAATAATTTAATCTTTGTTTTGTTTTTTAAGTAATAGTAATGAAAGTTGATGTTAAACCTCAAAATGTTGCTGCTACATTCGAAGTGCTAAATTGGATTAGCGTAAGAGTTCACATTCGGTTTTTTTATACAAATTATAAGTTAGAAAAAACGTTTGCAAAGATTTCTCAAAATATAATTTTGAAGCTTCAGAAACATGAAGCAGTACGCTTCATGTTTCATATTTTGTAACAACCTTTCTTAGAAGCCAGAAACTTTATAAAAATCTACTTAGATGGTTGAACATTGATTGGTTAGTTCAGAAGGAAGAGCTATAGA
Organism: Tachypleus tridentatus; assembly: GCF_004210375.1. Classification (NCBI taxonomy): domain Eukaryota; kingdom Metazoa; phylum Arthropoda; class Merostomata; order Xiphosura; family Limulidae; genus Tachypleus; species Tachypleus tridentatus. The sequence goes on along the minus strand of NC_134827.1, from coordinate 65,956,167 downwards.
ATTAGTTCAGTAAGATAAATTCAGAGACCAATATGATTTCCAGTAATTTTTTTTTTTAAACTGCAATCTGCCTATTATGGTTACAACAAATTATTAACTGTTCACAAGTGGCATTCACACAAACTATCTCCATGTTTTAGGCCTAAGTCCATCATCAGGTGGTATCAGAGATGTATGTCTGATAATACAACTCTAGATAATGGGTTTCGATATTCCTGGTGTTCACAGCACAGATAGTTCATTGTGTAGCCTTGTACTTAATTTCCAGAACAAACCTGATGAGGTTTGTAGTAAGAACGTTCAGATGTTAACTGATGAAATGCCCAACTCCAAAATGTTGTGGAAGTTAAGCTTTTTCAAGCAAATTTTATCTGCACCATATTGCTTTTACATCCAATATTTTCATGCTAAGCCTAATTCCTCTCATGTTTAACACTATTCAGTGTAATAATGCTTTTCATGTATCTTTTAAAACAGGTTTTGTAGATTTTAGTGCAAGATTGTATGTTTTATTTTTTCCATCACACTTGGTCATAATTTGGTAAAATCATGAGTAGACTGTGATATATATTCTAAATTCAAAGTAACAGTAAAGGATGTTAACACTACTATTTGTTACGTTCATTACCAGGTCGTCAATCTTCCAAAGGAATCAACAGAGGATTTTGTGCCAAACCTCAGCCACTCCCTTAAAAATGAACTGTTTATTGTTCAACAGAAGATATCACAACTGATACAACTTCCAAAGTCTTAACTCAACATGCATTTCTTTGTTTTTTAGACTTTTAAGCATATTTCTGGTTTGTTTTCTAATTGATTAATCTCGAGTACGTCAAGGTAGTTTAATTTATGAAGTATAAGACATAATTCATATTTTTATCTTTTCCCACCACAAAAAGAGAAGGTAAATACCCGAAACAAAAATGATTCAAAGTTTCGTGGTGCGACACAGCATTATGTGATACTTATAGCTCTTGTTTCCTTTTCTGTTTAAAGTAAAAATATTTGTGAAATTACATCATTTTGTATAAGTTTGTCAGTGGAGTACAACTCTATATATATTCTGTGATTCGAAACCTGTCAGTGTGTGAATAAAACCAGCATTATTACAATTGATGAATCTTTTTTTCCAGCATCCAGTGTGTGTCGTCTTGATGTCAACTGGTTTGGTGAATGTTTTTTTTTTTTTCCGCAACATATTTGTGAGCTTCAATGATTAATGATAAATAAAAAAACAAACGGTTTGTAGGCTTCTGGAAAACACTAACATGTTTTGAAACTTTTTTAAGTTTTAAGGATTTTCAAATGATATTAATTCACACAAATGTTTCTTTTTTGAATTTCGCACAAAGCTACTCGAGGGTTATCTGTGCTAGCCGTCCCTAATTTAACAGTGTAAGACTAGAGGGAAGGCAACACCCACCGCCAACTTTTGGGCTACTCTTTTACCAACGAACAGTGGGATTGACCGTTACATTATAACGCCCCCACGCCTGAAAGGGCAATCATGTTTGGTGCGACCCTCGGATTACGAGTCGAACGCCTTAACACACTTGGCCATGCCGGGAGAGACAGTCAAGTAGTTCACTTTGAATGTTAGGTCTTAAGTATCGAAACGAGCCTTTAGAATGGTCGATTAATTGTTTTAAAAGTGGATCATGCAATACCGATAACACTGGGGAACACTCATTTTGCTGCATTTAAAAAAAGACCTTTTTATAGTCAATTTGAGTGTGTTGATTTCAAATCTGAAGTCGGTTTTTGTCTGCAAGCTACAGATTTTATGCAATTTGACATTTTCATTTATTTTTTAATTTTTCATTATTATAGGAAATTATAGGAATAGCTTATCAATTTGTTTGTGTATTTTATTCAGGTAGGAATTTGCGTTTGTAACTTCTGCGTTTGTACACTTCATCTGGACAATCTCGTTTAATGCTCCAGCAGTAGTCAGCCATCATACTTTTGTCCCAGCGCCCTTGGTAGCGTTCTTCCATGACCTTTAGGTCTTGATGGAATCGTTCTCCTTGTTCGTTACTCACAGCCCCCAGGTTGTCAGGGAACTTATCAAGGTGGCTGTTCAAAAAATGGACGTGAAAATGCTTATACATGGTTTACGCAAGTTCACATTTGTACAATTTCATTAACCTCAAATTGCATACAAACTAGAGCTTGTAGAGAAAAACTAATTTCAGATTTGAAATCAGCGCCTAAAACTCCATCAGAATCAGTTAAAATATCCAATGCAACTCAAAGTTACTGAAAAAGTGTTCCCCAGTGTAATTAAAGTTCCCATTTTTGTCTCATTTGACCTTATACTGACCTAATCAACTCAGCGTGTCCCATGAACGCGATTTTAGACGTAGCAAGCGTGCCACATTTATAACACAGTTTAGTATTTAACATCAAACTGACTTTTCAGATCGCTAATATACATTCACTCCTTTCTTACAAGTGTCTTTCAACAATCGGTTGTCTCTATGGCAAATGGCCAACACGACTAAAAACAATACACACGTTTTCCTGGGAAGAACAACTCCAGTTGTAGTGTCCAGAAAAGCACCCTCATCCAACTTGATTGTTATGAAACTGTTCAGTTGGTCTGCATAAACGTCTTTCACTATCCGTCTGGAAGGTTACCTTTATCATTTGCGGTGACATATCCACTCGCGCATGTCATAAGTTGACTTCACCTTTGTCATTGTGAGTATTTTCAAAGACTCTGGCATCCACAGCATTAGCCTCAACATCGTAATAAATTCAAACTTGGATATATTCAGAGACAGACGACAACGACGATTTTATCTTTTTCCCTCCAAACCATGATACCTTAACAGCGCAGATAGCCCTCGTGTAGCTTTGCGCGAAATTCCAAAATAAACCTGAACAGTTTCACATCTTCGCACGAACTGAAGAGGTTCTGGTTAAAACACCATATCACCATCAGTAACAGGAATGTTATCATTACATTACCTGCAAAAGATGTAGTTTTATTTTATTTTATTTGTAAAACTACTTATCTTTCTGATTTTATATTGTTTCTGAAGGCCTTAAGGCCTACTCAAATACCAATTTAAATACTGGGTATATTCAAAAGAATTCTGACCATCTGCGACTTTACGCAAACCCCGTGACGATAAATATCAAAGTGACGTAAGTCTTGATATTACAGTATATCTGTAACACCGAAGAGCGTTCTTGTTACAATCAGTTTATGTTAATTAACCATATCATACAGGCGGGTTAAAGTGCGCATGTCACGACTTTTGCGAAGTTACGTTCAAATATTATTAAATTACTTTATTATAATTTTTCATCAATGAAAGTTGAAATTAATATTTAATATAAAATTCAAATTTTAATATAAATAAGTTGTAATTTCTTAATTGCAACAGAGAATAACTAAGTTCTCGAACTGCACATAACCCAATAACTGAACTTCATTATCGCCTTCTATCACTTTATCTCTCTGTTAATTCGCTACTCGAACTTAGTGACGTTTTAGATTACATAATTTACAACCAATAGAAAGTTCTAATTTACTTAATTGCGTAACTTCTTGATCATTTTAACAGTATTTGTTTCAGTCTGAATTTCGCGCATGGATACACGAAAGCTATCTGCGCTAGCCGTCCCTAATTTAGCTGTGATAGCGAGGGGCGTAGACAATTACTCTTCGTTTTACTGGGGTAAAGCCATCTAGAGAGAGAAACTTCTGTTACTTTGGCCATTTGTTTGACCCCTCCTCTTTCAGGGAAGGAACGAGCCCATATAAATTTCGAGTTTTTCTCCCCTATTATTGTTAGGACTAGAGATACTCTATCAAACTTTATTGAGGATCTATAGAAGTGACGACTGATACAACTATAGAATACATGCGTTTATTATCATAGATAAAAAAACTTATGTCTTGAAGGCATACAGGCACATAGATAAGTGAATATGCAATAGATATTTTTTAAAAAAATATAACGGAAGTAAGATAATATTTATAGTAAATATAGAATGATCTTTGGTTCAGTATTAATGTATTATACATCCAAATGTATTTCACATACGATTATGTTTACACTTTCAGCAACAGGCATTTACGTGATCATATAAACAGTTCATTGTTTGTTTTGAATTTCACACAAAGCTACTCGAGGGCTATCTGCGCTAGCCGTCCCTAATTTAACAGTGTAAGACTAGAGGGAAGGCAGCTAGTCATCACCACCCACCGCCAATTCTTGGGCTACTCTTTTACCAACGAATACCGAGATTGACCGTCACATTATAACGCCCCAACAGTTGAAAGGGCAAGCATGTTTGGTGCGACCGAGATTCGAACCCGCGACCCTCGGATTACGAGTCGAACGCCATAACCCACCTGGCCATGCCGGTCCAAACAGTTCATAAAAGGTGAAAAACACGCTCAAATAATTTGTTATTTTATGAAAAAACAAACAAACGTGGTACAATTATTTAGAAATTACATTCAAGCATGGATTTAGAAGTAATTCTTTACAATTATTTTAATAATTTACAAAAACAACAACAAATAATACATCTATTTACAGTATCTATGTGGACTGATTAAGGTTATTATTCGAATTTTCTATAGCTACTAAACAATATAATGCACAATACAGGACAGTAAACAATAAATATTGTTTAACTATGTATATAGAAATATGTTTGTGATCATATATATACAATATGAATCCAAAGTGCGGAACATAAAACTATAATTTAGCCACACAAAACATCAGACCACACCTGGCCCCTGTCATAATACAACAACGAAGCATCTTCTGGGTTTCTTTTGTTTTATTCATTGTTGTTTTACTAGTTCTTATGCCACACACAAAACTTGGCCAAGAACGTGTGACGTAATACGTCTATTGACCACCACATGTTGTTGTCTCTCTACGCTCTGTCTTCTTGTATAGTGAAGAGTTGGAGGTCTATCTCGTTTCGGGCTGGTAAATTCCATGTTGTGCAACTGTCTCGTGCAGACTCGAATCACGGACCTTTGGATACACAATTTGACACGCTAATCGCTAGGCCGAACCCAAATTCGTAGATAGCTCCAACATATTATCATATACTTTTAAATTTACATTCGATAACTCACAAGAACCTCTATGTCACATATATCTACTGTGGCGTATGGTGTTATCGGTTGACCTGTAAGTAATTATGTGAATATAATATGGACATCAGACATACACATATCAGTAGCTTGTTTGTTTTGAATTTCGCGCAAAGCTACTCGAGGGCTATCTGTGCTAGCCGTCCCTAAGTTAGCAGTGTAAGACTAGAGGGAAGGCAGCTGTTTATCACCACCCACCGCCAACTCTTGGGCTACTCTTTTACCAACGAATAGTTGGATTGACCGCACATTATAACGCCCCCACGGCTGGGAGGGCGAGCATGTTTGGTGCGACCGAGATACGAACCCGCGACCCTCGGATTACGAGTCGAACGCCTTAACGCGCTTGGCCATGCCGGGCCCATATCAGTAGCATATCATTGTTTAACATAACGGTATAGTCTAGGAGTTTCATTTTTTTTCTCACTCATGGCCTTCAAAATGTTGTTTATTTTAATAATATGTGCATATTATGTGTATCAGAGGGAAACACTTTTATTTTGACAATTACGCTTGAACACTGTCATTGTTTATTTGTTGGGCACTGATAGCAGTAAAGAGAGGAGGTGGCGCTCTAATCGCGTCTTGATACGAAGGTGGCCGTTCACATCGTAACATTGAATTACTGACAAAATTGTCCGTTCGAGCTTGGGAATTACTGACAGACAAAGAAACCGTCGAGACACTTTCTTGAGCGTTGTTGGAGCCCATAAAGCGCCATCTTCTGGCAGGTTCTGATTGGGACCTTCGAACCCGTAAACAGGAAGGAATCAGTTTGTTCTGAATTCGGAAAAGAAGTATACATCCGATGAATAAGATAAGTGTTAAGGTGCCAAATATTATTATGATAAAACGTTTGGTCTTGATTCGAGATAAACCGGGAAATCTGTGAAAGATACAAAATGAACAACGTTAATAGAGAAGCATGTGTGAATATTAGACAAAGAAATATACATCAAAAAGATAAACAAAAGTCAATAACATTCAGGTTTTATCTCATACTTCATCGGCCCGCCATGGCAAGGTGGGTTACGGCGTTCAACTCGTAATCTGAGGGTCGCGGGTTCGAATCCCGGTCGCCCCAAATATGTTCGCCCTTTCAGCCGTGGGAGCGTTATAATGTGATAGTCAATCCCACTTTTCATTGGTAAAAGAGTAGTGATGACTAGCTACCTTCCCTCTAGTTTTACACTGCTAAATTGGGGACGGGTAGCGCAGATAGCCCTCGTGTAGCTGTGCGCGAAATTCAAACCAACGAAGCAATTTCGAAAGACACCACGCAATGTTACTAATTTTAAAACTGTTGATCCGTGAAAGGGCAAGATTTCTAGAACACTCGCCGCAGCTTTACTATATTGTTATAATTTTTCAATAGCTTAAAGTGCGGAATATCATGGCTCAAACCTTGGACCTTCCAATCCATAGTATAGTCATGTTAGGTTAGAGTTAGAACTAAATTTTAGAGAGATTTATAATTTACTTTACCGTTAATGTCACATGCTGCTAAAGATGACCTGGATTCATCACTAAAGTCGCCACAGTTGTTGTAGCTGTCACACAGTAAAACTTCCGAAATACAGAAAGCGTTTGTACAGAGAAATCTTTGTTTGCCTTCACACGTCCCATTGGTTGCTAGGAAACCAAAACAACATATACTTTTCTTCATAAATCTTGTATTTGTCTCGAAAATTCTTTAGAATTTTATTTTTATTTTATTTTAAGGGTTAATGTATTCAAAATGGACAGAAACAAAGCACTTAAACATATCCACCGTTGCGCAAAACAAAATTAATACATTTATAACACAGGGGTTTAGTGCTGCCGGAACGTTCCGTTGTAAGTCCACAGACATACCGCTAGAAACCGAGTTTCGATACTTGTGGTGGACAGAACACAGATAGCTCATTATGTAACTTTGGGCTTAACTTCAAACAAACAGACAATCACGCAAAAGTTCAAGTCGAAAATGTGAATGATTTGGTTTGAATTTCGCGCAAGGCTACACGAGGGCTATCTGCGCTAGCCGTCCCTAATTTAGCAGTGTAAGACGAGAGGGAAAGGCAGCTAGTCATCACCACCCACCGCCAACTCTTGGGCTACTCTTTTACCAACGAATAGTGGGATTGACCGTAATATTATAACGCCCCACAGCTAAAGGGCGAGCATGTTTGGTGTGACGGAGATTTGAACCAGCAACCCTCGGATTAAGTCGAGTGTCTTAACCACCTGGCCATGCCGGGCTGCAAATGTAAATGAACAAAATTACATTGATCTGATCGTGACATCACACGCTTGAAGTTATGTTACAACTTTAAGACTATAAAGTTTAGCCCTACGTAACGAAATCACTTATACGCCCGAGATAACGGGAAAGGAAAAAAAATTCTAACAACGTTATAATTTGGACGTATAAATCCACAGCGGGGATCTAGTCCCTGATGTTTGAGCTATGATTCAATATAATTTTTCTACGTCTTCTGTGGGCTCCATTCGTGTCTCGCCCTTTCAGCCGTGGGGCGTTATAAGGTTACAGTCAATCCTACTATTCATTGGTAAAAGAGTAGCCCAAGAGTTGGCGGTGGGTGGTGATGACTAGCTGCCTTCCCTCTAGTCTTACATTGCTAAATTAGGGACGGGTAGCGCAGATAGTCCTCGTGTAGCTTTGTGCGAAATTCCAAACAAACCAAACCATTCGTGTCCGGGTAACGACTCCAGATCTCACTTATGAAACACTCGCCGCAGTCGCCACGTGGCACTGTTTGTGTTCACCTTCAGGTGTTTGTATACTTCTCAAAATTGTTTTGTTCCATTGTCCAACAACACAAACTGAGGTTTGGTTCATAGCGTAAACCCAATATCACTCGAAATTTTCAGTTAGTTTTCGGTTATTGCATAAACCTAAACAAGGACTACATACTATACAAACTAGAGGGAATGAAACCACATAGATAAAATATGCCTTTCAGCGATAATTTTGCTAGGAAGCCGTGATACCAGCAATGGTCCAATATATATTGCAAAACCATTTTTCACGTAATTAGCACGAATCTGCGATCTAGAATTTAATAACCTCTACAAAGGAATGTCTAATAAAACATTCGAGAAGTTAAAAATGAAAGGCGCATTTTGCGTTTCCTATGATTATACTTTGCGATCACGTAAATGCCACTAAAGGCAACCGAAGCAATGGCCTGAATCCATGTCACTCAGCACCATATTCCAAAACTACTAAGACAGAAGAGCATGCTCACTACTGTTTGACGTCACTCGTACGTCATAACAAGAACGTCATAGTTCTTGAATATGCGCTATCACCTTTGAAGTGATTAGACGCCGGTTACGTATCTTCTGGAAGAAGACATTCCTAGATTCATACCTGTTGGAGAAGAAGGCGTATAAAGCGCCACAATTTAATATTTTACGTTTAAAAGACAGAATGTACAATAACATATTAATGTAAACATTTTTAATTATAGGTATTTATATTTTCTATAAAGAGTGTAACCGGAGAGAACTGTGAAACCTGTCTCAACAATGAGAACCAGGTGAAGCTTGAAAAATAAAGAACTAGCATGGCCAGGTGGTTAAGGCACTCGACAAGTAATCTGAGGGCCGCGGGTTCGAATCCCCGTTGCACAAAACATGCTCGACCTTTCGGCCTTGAGGGCGTTATAATGTGACAGTCACTTACACTCTTCGTTTGTAAAAGCGTAGCCCAAGAGTTGGCGGTGGATGTTGATGACTAGTTGCCTTCCCTCTAGTGTTACACTGCTAAATTAGGGACGGTCAGCGGAGATAGCCCTCGTATAACTTTTGGCGAAATTACAAACAAGCTAAAGAAAATATACTTATCTTACTCAGATTAAAAACTGTAAAAGTCATTTGGAAACCAGTAGAAGAAAAGCTATCTTCATAGGGGTCGCTGTAGAATTGTATAATTATAACATTGCTATTTGAGTAAGAGCGAAATACAAGCTCTTTAGAGGACGAAGCTTTTCCACAAATCGGGTTACTGTTGTAGTTACTGGATTTCGAGCTTTCGTTGGCAATGATTCTAATATAATTTCTGCATATATGGGATATCCCGTTGTTGGTGTAGCTTTTAATGTTAATACTGCGAAAAGCTACTTGGATTTGATATAATGGCTCTGTTAGAATTGTTACGTTACAGACAAATCCTGATTTCACGTTTTCGTTCTTGCTTAGGTTTAGAATACCGGAAGAACTGTAACCGTCTGTGGACACTTCTATAACAGCTGATGTGTTTGAAGTACATAGCTCATCCATGTAATCTGAAAGAAAAAAACAACACAGAAAACGTAAGCTCACAAACAAATAAAAACTGAAATAGAGTTTTTAATATTTATATTTTGCTACATAAAACAACAAAAACAAGGAAAATAAAATAAACGTATATTTCAAATAGAAAGGCTTGGTTCGTGTTCGAACGTAAAACCCACCCAATGAATAGAATAATTAGTTTTGTTTATTCTATTTGGCAGTTTTTCTCGAGAAAAGCCACCTTGGTCTACTTTCTGTGTCCACCCTGTGTTGTAAGTTTATAGACTTTCTATTGTTTTAATGGCGGACAGAACAATTAGACCCAGCAACAATATTCGCTAAAGCCAAAGTATTGTTAAACTTAAAGGAATTATTTAGTTATATTATTGTCCATTCATGGTTAAAACTTCGAATTTATTTTTGTTTATATTATAAACGGAAATAAGTAACATCACTATTCGAGGCCTTTATATCTTAGTGTCTTAACATCTAAGATACAATGAAACTTTGTTTTTAATTTTTGAAAGATATACTGAAACGAAGCTTCACTCTTGTCTATCGTAGTGACATTTACTGACACCAGGCTGCGCAAGTGTCATGGTTGCACGGGTTGTTTGTTTACTTGGATACAAGGTAATGAGGTATAAATTAACACGTTTGAGTGGAATATTTATTTATACACACAGTTTATGCAACGTTTCGCGCACGCGTCTTTCGTCAGGCAGTAAAGATTGTATTACAATAGAATCAAGCCCAAAAACGAACAACATTCATTGTTTGTTTACTGTCGAGCGCGAAGCTACACAATAGGCTATCTTTGCTCTGTTCACCACAGGTATCAAAACTCCAATTTTAGCCTTATAAAGGATAGGTTGAAATAAATAATGTACTCGACATAAAGGTATTTGTAACTATATTATCTACTGTTTCTAGTTTTCGAAGGATATTACAAACAACACGAAACCTAAGCCACACTATCAATACGTGCATGAATTGGCATAAAGAAATGTATCGAAGTCACTTCAACATTCTAAAACAGAGTTTCAGTCATATCAACAAGGTGCATAATGTTGAATGAAGCAGGTGGAACAGGTGACAGTGTAATTGTCGCTGTGGCCAAAACAGTATGTTTGTTTGTGTTTGACAACTTAGCAATGTAAGACTAGGTGAAGGCAGCTAGTCATCACCACCCACACCAATTCTTGGGCTACTCCTTTATCCAACTAATAATGGGATTGACCGTCACATTGTAATCCCTCCACGGCTGAAAGGGCGAGCATGTCTGGTGCGATGGGGATTCGAACCCGCGATCCTTGGATTACGAGTCGAACGCCTTAATACACTTGGTCATGCCGGGCTTTGAAATATTTGAAAGGTACAACAACAAATACAAACAAACAAAACTGTTTAAACCAGGATCGTGTTATGGATGTTCTTCTCTCTATGGAACGTTGTTGTGCTCCACACTTTGGAACTATGGGTGCGTTATAAGAGTGATGGTCAGTCATCACTGTTTAGTTGGATTAGAGTATCTCAAGAGTTGGCAGAGAACAATGTTGACTATATGCTTTCAGTCTAAAGTCTAGACTCTAGAGTGTCAGTTTGAAATTAGGAAGGACCAGCGGAAAATAATAAATATATAAAGAAAATATACCAAAATGATTCTGTTTCACAATGTTTATCACTAAAACAGTGCGAGAGAAAAATTTTTTTACAAAATGATCAATTTCCTGGCGAATCGCTGAACCGACTGTCACCAAGCGTCCACCCTTAGGAAGTGACACGAGGTTCGGAAGTTGATCTCACCCTCGTCTGATGCCACACGTTATGTTTTTCTGCGTGTTAATGGGGTTGGACATTATTCGTTGGAGCACATAAAGGTTTGGCTTGGTTTTTGAATTTCGCGCAAGACTACTCGAGGGCTATCTGCGCTAGCCGTCCCTAATTTAGTAGTGTAAGACTAGAGGGAAGACAGCTAGTCATCACCACCCACCGCCAACTCTTGAGCTACTCTTTTAGTGGGACTGGCCGTAAAATTATAACGCCCTCACTGCTGAAAGGGCATGTTTGATGCGACGGGGATTCAAACCCACGACCCTCGAATTACGAGTCGAGCGCCTTAACCCACCTGGCCATGTCGGGCCGAGCACATAAAGAATCACACTTTTGTATAGCGTTTGAAGTTTACAATGACTACGGTTTCGTGTTGTATTTTTGTCCTTCATTTTTACTATCAGCAACATTCGTACGGTATTTACTGCGTGAAAAATAATTTTGAAACTTCTTTATAAGTTAATATGGCCCTGCATGGCCAAGCGCGTTAAGACGTGCGACTCGTAATCTGAGGGTCGCGGGTTCGCATCCACGTCGCGCCAAACATGCTCGCCCTCCCAGCCGTGGGGGCGTTATAATGTGCGGTCAATCCAACTATTCGTTGGTAAAAGAGTAGCCCAAGAGTTGGCGGTGGGTGGTGATGACTAGCTGCCTTCCCTCTAGTCTTACACTGCTAAATTAGGGACGGCTAGCACAGATAGCCCTCGAGTAGCTTTGTGCGAAATTCAAAACAAATATGAGTTAATCTAAATATATCAGTAATCACAATTCTACTCGCATGATATCAAACACCCCTTTATTTTTAGACTAGAAAATAAACAAAAGAATATCATACTTTTTCAGTTATAATAAGCATTATTCATTTATTTAAAATATTTTAGGATATTAATTTACAATAATACTTATTTTTGTTATTTTACACATAACAATTTGTATATAATATACAAGGTACATATTATACATATACGTAAAATATACACATTTATGTTATAAACCTAATAAAAGAACTAAGCCTAAAGCATCCAATAAAATTATACACTGTACGCTTTTCCTTTTAACAACAACAACAACAAAAAAAAAAGCCGAACTGCGTTAATTACCGAAAACGTATGTTGAATTAACCAACTGAAAATATTACTACAGACTCGGAAGGTTATATATTTTCAGGGTTAAAACAAACGTCCGTACATTTACCTTACTTACATTTCAATGGATATTTTGTATTGGCAAGGTGGTGGTTAGACTGTAAAAATTGGAAGCCATTTTGTCCTGGTCCTACAAGTACCTCAAGCTCACGAGTAAAGACTTGAGGCATTTTCAAGATTGCCCAGATAACAAAAATAATTTTCCACATTATCTTGAAATCATACAAAATTTGCATAAACGTTTAAACTATATTGGCGTATAATCTGATATACAGATGAGAGCTACCGTTATATAGTTTTGAAATACATCACGTCAGGTAGTTAGAACACAGTCATATCTCTTCTTATCTCTTCTTGATAAACAGTTGCTAAGCAACATACTTATTCGAGACTGTCCCATTAAACAGACAATGCAATTTTAACACATAATTTGTGGATAAAAGTCGAGTTTCTAAATAGGAGGCCTGAACTACCTTTTCAAACTAGAAAATACTTACGAGTTCAAGTATAAAGTGTGGAAAAACAAACAAAAAACATCTATTTCTGTAAGAAATTTGTAACTAGCTTTATTGTTTATACAAGTTTATGTACACCTACACTGATTTTCTTATTGCGGTAATAATAGAAAGTTATTATTTATTAGGCCTAACAAAACGATGCAGATACCTTTGAGTGCAAATAATTTGATCACATTTATCTCAATTACTCCATTATGAACTTAAAATTAGAATTTTAATTTTAGAGTAATATTTTAAACATGTATTTTGTATAATACACAAGTTATTTTCCCAAGACCTCTTTAACTCATTACTAAAATAATCAGATGAAATGGATCTATGAAAACCAAGGCATTTGGAAACGTCTACATCCAGACGTCGCTTTAGTCATTGTAATTATTTTTCCGATTTACTTTGTAAATTTACCATCCTTTATAGTAATTATACATGTTTTGTGGTTAGAACCATTTAGTCCACAGTCCATCAGTGTAGTGTAGTCCTCACAATTTCTTTGTGGTTAGTTGTTTGGTTGCTTAGCGTTTATTGGCTTAAAGTAGCTGATCTACCTGCGTCAAACAAATATTATATTATAGAACTATAACAGTTGTAATTGTCATGATTTGTTCACTGTACTAAAATGCCGTAAGTAAAAGCCATAAACTGTAAAAGGAAAATAAGTTAAACGCTAAACAATGTTTTAAAATTGGGTAACAAATTACATTGAAGTAAAACGTCTAAAATCAGAGGTAAACCATTATAAAATACGTTTGATATGGTGTCTCTATTCACATTCGTAACAACGACACGACAGTAAAATGTTCGTTATTGTGACTAATGCGTAGCCTGGTCAAGACAACTTCCTCTTTTCGATACTTATGGAAATTAGATGGCCAAACGACAACAGTAGATTTGATCTGGAAAGGATGTTATAAAATTTTTCACGCGAAGCGAAGCCTCGATTGGTTTGCTGTTTGAAGTTTATTGGCGTAAAGCAACTACACCAACAGCACCAAACAATCAGTAAAGAGTAAAGCAGAGTCATGATTAAACCAAAGTCTATGTACAAGACAGCCAAAGGTGTGGTAGCATCAGGACAAACGGACATAGTTGAATGTCAGCTTACTCAATCCCTAGAATACCGACATAGCCAGATATACAGAATAAATGGATAAAAGCAGATAACAGAGAAAATTGAGCTTGTCGTTTAACAATGTTTAAGAGAACAGGTAAAAAAATTACCTTGAGCGATTCCAAATCCAGAAGGGAGCTGTGTAAATTATACAGTTAGTGTCCTGCTTAGTTTCTATGTGATTGAAAGCAAAATAAGTGGTATATTATATAACTCGGCAGCGAATAAAGAAACTGTACAGGAGATTCAGTGAACAGTAACTGAACCACAACAAACCATGGCAGAGCCCACAAAGTCACCTGATTTAAAATAATCTGTAAAAACGGAAACAGAAGAATGGTTTGAAAGATGTTCAGCAACTAGAAGATGATTCTTCCAATACGGAAGAGTAGCTGCCTTCATCAGATGATTCGAAGAAAAATTACAAGTGAGAATGATGACAAACCATGGGCTGATCATTAAATTCAGCAAAATCATCCAACCAGCTGTGCCTGGATAAGTGGAGGGGAATGCAGACTAGCTATTCTGAAAGTGTATAGTTCAGCCTACTAAGGTAGGAAGACACAACCCAGGTGGGATGCCATGGTTAGGATTGAAGGCTGATAGCGTATTGTAAAGAAAGTTGCAAACATGTAAGCTGAAGAGGAGGTTGGTAGGACTCAGTGTACAAACTCTTACTTGGTTGTTTGTATGTTTGTTTCGAATTTCGCGCAAAGTTGCTCGAGGGCTATCTGCACTAGCCATCCCTAATTTGGCACTGTAAGACTAGAGGAAGGGTAGTTAGTCATCACCACCAACTCTTGGGCTATTTTTTACCAACAAATACTGGAATTGACCGTTACATTATAATGCCCCACGGCTGAAATGGCGAGCGGGCATGGTGCGATCGGGATTCGAACCCGCGACCCTCAGATTACGAGTCGAACGCCTTAACCCCCTGGCCATGCTGAGCCCAAATAGATGGAATACAAGATAGAGGATGGTCAGTGCCCTTATGAACTCGATCCGAAACAACTTAATATGAGGAACAAAAGTCAGCTGTAGGTCAAACAAAGTCCCAAGAACAACATCACCAAGATGGAGCTCAGAATCCGGCGGCAAAAATAGACACAAATGATTTTGAAGAAGAGAAAGCGAAACTGTCTGCTGTGGTCCATCACAATAAGTGAGTTAGAGAAGTTCAAAGTTGTCGCTCAATAAATTTCATGTTCGACGAATGACAAGAAACGTAGAAGTCGTTAACGTAAAAGCCGTTTGTAACAGTAGGAAGAAGTTGTTTAGTGGAATCATTGGTTTTCATACTGAAGAGGACGACATTCAAGATGAAACCATGAGAGAGTCCATGTTCCTACCAGAAAGAACGGGACAGGATAGAACCCACACGAACTTAGAATCGTTTGCTCAGTAAAATATTCTGGATAAAATGGGTATCTAGCCATGCAACCTATAGGAGTGGATATCTCATAAAATGCTCTACCTCCACATAGTGTTGTAAGCCTTTTCAAGGTAAAACACATGGAAACAAAATGTTTACTCTTGAGACGGTGGAATGCCATCAACGGAACCCACACTGGATAGGTGAGAGGAGGCTGTTTGATTCGAGAAACCGAACAAGACGAGCATTAACCATCCTCTCTAAGACCTTACAGAGACAACTAGTCAATATAATTGGACGATAGAAGGAATCGTGGGATCCTTCACAAACTTAGATAAAGAGAGAACAATAGTCCAGCGGCAAGCATCAGGAAAAACATTCTCCTGTCAGATCCGGTTAAAACAACCAGAATAATAGGAAGAGATGCAGAGAGAGCTGGCGCAGCGTCTCATAGTGAACTTGATGACGTCTAACCGATAGACTAATAAGGAGTAAGTTTCAGTTCCACTAGTATAAAGGGGCGATTATAGTCGTTTGTTGATGGCTAAGAAGGCGAGGGAAGAAACAGAAGTGCTGGATGCTAGGTGTCTTAAAATTGTAAACGTACATAAAAAACTTTAAAATTCTAAAACAATTTTGTCCTCGAGTAACTTTGCGCGAAATTCAAAACAAACAAACAGTAACTGATTACATAACAAATAATAACAATTATTAATAATTAATAAATAATTAGCAAAAATAATAATATTAGGCCTATCGAAAAGTATGCTCACGAATTTTATAACCCATAGGTTTTGCTACCAGAATTCTAATTTATTTATTTTAATGATAACAAATGGCTCATTACATTTCAATAACGTTTGAGTGGCAAACAAATAGAAAATTCTTCGAAGTAGCGTTAAGTGCTACGCCTAACATTAACAGCAAAAGAAACAATAACTCAGATTTATTTATTTTAAACCACTGTGTTAACTATTTTGTTTATGTCGTAAAGAAATTTTCCAAAATAACTAATATATCTAAAATATGTTTTAAAATTAAATGATTAGAGTTAGAATGTAAGTATTGTCAATACTTTTGCTGCGCCATCTCTTGGCTAAAGTAGTAACGTTTAACTGTTTCTGAATTTTGATAATATAACTAACTAATTCGCAAATAAACTTTTATATTAAACTAATATTCTATTTAGACTGTATTAAAAACAAAAAGCTTTCAAAAGATTTTTTACATCACTCGGTAAACCTATACTTATATAGGATTTTAAGAATATGCAATTTGATAGTACTGTCTTATTATCCTGAATATTATTCAATAAAATAGCTCTTTAACAAAACGCTATGACAACACTTGAAGCTTAAAATGGCATTCCATTCACTAATAGACAATGGGTTGAACCAGTTTCGGGAAATTTTACCCCAAATCAGTAACTCTAAACAAGAGTAACTTGTAACACTTTATTATGTTACATGATTCCTGTTATTCAAAGTAACTCTCAGGTCATCACAGGGTCACACCCTGTCTTCAACCAAACAGTAGCTTGGGAAGCGGGGATCGGACCCAGCATTTTTCAAACTTTTAAAGCAAAAAATGTACCATAATTAAGAAAATGACATCCAGGAAAAGCAAGAGAATACATAAAGTGTAATCCAGAACGAAAGTCCTGGACCTGGGTCGTAATGGATATGTTTATGACGCACATTTTCTCGTTTCGTTAAAAAAGAAACTAACTTACTTCTCATACCTCTGCCAAGTGAATGAACTTCCCAAAGGTGGGAGATATGTAGGTTAAGGTATTAACTACGAAAATTATGCTGTGAAAGATAGATAATATCACATGTGGAAAATAAGAGTTGTAGGATGCAATGTTCGTGGAGCAAGGACATCAGATTACATATACTTTTGAATCACTGTTGTGGATAAATAAAGTTCGGTGAACTGGTTACTGGTTGAATAACATATACAGGGTCAGATAACAATGCACCACAAGTACATCACCACAAAGGGGATACACTTGTGGAACCTACTCCCTTGGGTGGGGAACCTTTTCATTAAACAAGCCATCAATGATAACATCTTAGGTTTTATAACCCCGAGTGAAAAACGAGAGATGAAACATAAAAAATAAAACTAAAAACTCAGATCCTTATGATGGAATTGTGTATGAGCTTGTCGTTTCTTAGTGAAACGTTTTGTTTTTATTAGAATTTCAATAATTCATTTATTTTTATACATTATCCAATACACAACTTGCTACAGAGTTAGGTGAGGGTGAATAACAAAGAATCGAATTCCTCGAAACCTTTGTAGCTCAATAACAAGTTTGTTTGTTTTGAATTTCGCGCAAAGCTACTCGAGGGCTATCTCCGCTAACCGTCCCTAATTTAGCAGTGTAAGACTAGAGGGAATGCAGCTAGTCATCGCCACCCACCGCCAACTCTTGGGCTACTCTTTTACCAACGAATAGTGGGATTGACCGTCACATTATAACGTCCCCACGGCTGAAAGTGCGAGCATTTTTTGTGCAATCGGAATTGAACCCGCGACCCTCGGATTACGAGTCAAACGCCTTACCCACCTGACCAGGGCTTTTTCAGAACCAAAGAACTCTCACTTTCTCTGAGTTTATTTGTCACACCAAGCCATGCTACTAAAATAAAATAGTGATAAAAGAAACAGAACTAATGATGTTTTTCTTTCTGCTGCTGGTGATTCTTTCTGTGTGTGTGTTTTTGAAAAGAGAGCAAAGTGCCTGTAACAAAACCTCACTGCATCTAGTGATGTATTTTTATTATAGAAATTAACTAGTAATTTTGTTCGACGCTGCCCCAACATCTGAGGTCATGCCTGTAGGATCGTGAAAGTGATTTGATTAGGGCCTGTTTGAGTGAGTAGGAGGTATGGGTCAGCCGCTCGAGATAACATCTACATCCGGTCTGAATTTCCTAGTGGTTCGCCAAGCTGTATTTTTCAACCTTTATTTACGAAAAGAGAACTAGAGTCACGAAACGTTAGTTAAAAGTTCGTATATTTCATCTTTATTGTGATATAATACAAAGACCTGTCCTCAGGGAAAAAACAACTGACAATACGCTATTCAAACGTAGTTTAGAAAATTCTATTTTTGATTGAAAACACGTGGAACTTGTAGTTCTATTTTGGCATGAAGGAAACGTGAAATGCAGTTAGCAAAAACTGAATCATTGTTGACTACAATCGCATATACGCGACTTTGTTTCAGAATATTAACATTGTTTTGCGGCAACAGGACGCGAATCACCAATCTGAGAAACCTTGGTTACGTCAAGCGGTCAGAAACCGAATACATCTATTTTGTTTAAAGGTAAAAAAAAACAAAAAACAAAAGGAGAGATTTCTTTGTTTTGAATTTTACGCAAAGCTACACGAGGGCTATCTGTGCTAGCCGTCCCTAATTTAGCAGTGTAAGACTAGAGGGAAGGCAGCTAGTCATCACCACCCACCGCCAACTCTTGGATTACTCTTTTATCGACAAATAGTTGGATTGACCGTAACACTATAATGCCTCCACGGCTAAGAGGGCGAGCACGTTTGGTGCGACTGGGACTCGAACCCGCAACCCTCGGATTACGAGTTCCACGCCTTAACACGCTTGGCCATAGAAAACTGCAAAAAAACAAAACAAAACTACCTTGAGAGAATAGCAGTTTGTTTTTTTACTGGATGAAACCATTGTTTGTTTCTCGTGCGCTTTCACCCAATTAGGCTTAATAATTACTATTAGAGAAACAAGTGTGGCGCTTGACATGACAAAATAAGAATTATTTCTTATTTTCTAATTTTAGCATTGAGTGGGTGCAAAAGTGCCTTTTGACTCACTCGTATATTTATTGTATTCTGGGGAAAAGAGGCAACTTTTGTTGTCTGGTTTTGCAACCGAAGTTGTTAGCTGGCTTTTCTGTTTTTTTTCTTATTGCAATATAGCCGACTATAAAGCTCGTTTGGTATAGTTAAATAGGCTAGTTTTCTGGTGGAGCGAATACTGATGTGGACATTCAAAGGAACCTCCTGGACTTTCACGTCAGTGATCTTTATTCTTTACTCCATAGTTTTTGTTTTTTTTTAATTTTGCGCAAAACTACAGCAGGGCTATCTGCACTAACCGTTCCTAATTTTGCACTGTAATATTAGAGGGAAGACAGCTAGTTATCACCATCCGCCGCCAACTCTTGGGTTACTCTTTTACCAACGAATAGCGGGACTGACCGTTACATTATGAAGCCTCCACGGCTTTAAAGGCGAGCATGTTTGGTGTGACAGAGATTAGAACTCGCGACCCGCAGATTGCAAGACGAGCGGTTCCTAACCATCTGGCCATACTCTTCCAGTCTAAAATGGTCGATTATTTCTACAACGGTGTTTCTACATTTTGTTTCTTTTATTTGTTATTCTAATGAATTAGGATGTTATTCTGACCAATCAGGATCAGTCTTTGGTAGCTTTATGACAACCTTATATTTTCTAAATGTAAATTTATTTATTGAAAGGAGCACAAAAATGAAAGAAATAACCCGAATTTCTTGTTTTAATATGTTGTTTTAACTGTTGTGACAAATGGTTATCAAACCTTATCACAATCACGTGCTTTTGAAACGTCTTCATCAAGCTAAACAAATACGAACACTGGTAACACTTTGTAATTGGACGGTTTATTTCAACTTATCGTTGGTAAAAGTGTAGGCTGGTGGACGATCTTTATAGAGAACCCTCGAGTAACTTTACATAAAATTCAATAAACAAATAGATATAATCTTTAAAAAAGTTCTGGAGAAAAAAAAATGAATATTCCCAAATTGTCATAATACAGGCTGAGTCGCTCTCTGAAAATGGAGAGCGAATAGATAGCATACCTACCTCTTGTCTGCTTCCTACCACCACATAAGCCCTTTCCAGAACTTTTCCGAAGATGGTACGTAATAGCAGCCACAAGGAAGGAGAAACTACTTTGTAATATAGTAATAAAATAATAATAAACAACTAAAAGAAATTAGGCTTAGGTGGTTAAATGTATTTGGTAACCATGACAGCATATATATAACTAACCACTATTTAATTAACGTTTGCAGTGTTTGTTTATATTCAACCATGAGCAGATTCTGAGTCATTCATTTAAACTACATTCACGCTACGAAGATAACTCGAATTTCATTAATTTCGGCTTTTGATGAGCAAAAGATAGTTGTCTTGATGTTTACAGTGCCATCTATATGTTTTAATTACACGGTAAAACAAGTAATTGTTTTGACCAATCAATAAATAAATACGAGAAAAACAACAACAATCTTTTGCGAACTGTCTCCATAACCTTACACGAAGAAAAAAACACAAAAACATTTTTAGCGGATTATTAGATCAAGTTTTCTATCTATCAAACATCTTTGTTTCGTCTGTTAACGTTAGAGAGAAAAAATAAAACTTCTACGGCGGATTAGGTCCCGTTGTCTCTTGAGATCCGACGTCATTAGCAAACCTACTTACTACTACATAAACATAGGCTTGCATTTAACAAATTGATATTTGGACAGAGGGACGTTCATCTGGTGTTTCAGTTGGATTGTTATTGATTTTCGTGAAGATTATTATCAATTTTTTTAAATATTCATAAGAATAACGAGGTTTCAAGTTACCAGTAGAGGTCGTTTCGTGTTTTGATCAGAAGAAATAAAACCTCATTTGTAAGAATCGTCTGGTACTCAGTCATTACTTTTAGTTAAATAAGAAAAAGGCCTTTAAAAGTTTGGATTTGACATAAAGTAGTAAAGATTACTATAAATTTATTACCTGTTTAGAAATTAGGGATTGTTCTGAAATCTCAAAACTAATGGAAGATTTCAAACAAATAGAAATGTTACAAACTACTCGAATTTCTTGGACCACTGCAATAAAATCCACTCTTAAAGTACACAGCATTTTGAAAATCTGAGCACCAGGTGAAGCCCAGATAATTTAACCAGAACTTTCTTCTTTTCTGAAGGTCATTTAGCCATTCTGAAAACCAAATTTGTTTTGAATTTCGCGCAAAGCTACTCCAGGGTTATCTGCGCTAGCCGTCCCTAATTTAGCAGTGTAAGACTAGAGGGAAGGCACCCACCGCCAACTCTTGGGTTATTCTTTTACCAACGAATAATGGGATTGATCGTCACGTTATAACGCCTCCATGGCTGAAAGGGCAAGCATGTTTGGTGCGACCTGAATTCGAACCCGTAATTCTCAGATTACGAGTCGAACGCCTTAACCCACCTGGTCATGCCGGGCCATTCTGAAAACCGAAATATATATAAGAATAACGGTTGACGAAAGGAATTGGTTTGAATTTCGCACAAAGTTACACGAGGGCTATCTGCGCTAGCCGTTCCTAATTTAGCATTGTAAGACTAGAGGGAAGGCAGCTTGTTCTAATCACCCATCGCCAGCTGTTGGGGTACTCTTTTATCAAATAATAGTGGGATTGACTGTGACAATGTAACGCCCCCACGGCTAAAAGGGTGAACAAGTTTAATGTAACGAGAATTCGAACCCACGACTCTTGGAGTGGAGCGCCTTATCCACTTAGCCATGCCGGGCCTAAGGAATTGTATAAAACAAGAAACTAAAAAATAAACAGAACCGTAGTGGTGACAATATTGGTACTTGGAGCTGTAATGGTTACTTCTTTGGTACTTTGAATTATAGTGGTTATATTAATGGTTGTTCATTAATAATTGTGCTATTTGATGATTCTATCACATTTTAACAATGCCAGCACTATACTAACCACTCAGTGCTATTTCAATAAAAACTTTAAATGTCGTTATATCTGTGAGCGATGTTCATATTTTGTACAGGATTTTGTCATTTGACACTTTCTTGGAAAATTCAATGTTTTGCAAAGAGTTGTTTTGTTTCTTAGCAACGCTAGTATTTTACAAATGGTTATGTGATTCTTTATTTTATTTCGATTTGGGGCTTAATAGCCTAAAGCATCTAAACTATACTGAAAGCATAATATCCAAGACTTCTAACATTGGTCATTTTTCAGATTTGCTCAGTTGTTTATCTCAATTTTTAGAGCTGTGTACTTTGTGATTGGTATGTTAGTCCTAGCGGTATTTATAAACCCCGAAGAAAAATTAAACTGGACAAATATTACTTTAAGTTTCCGTAATAATCTACGTTATAATGTCGTTTTTTTTATCACGTACTGCAGACGTGTTTACGATAGTTCTCCCTAGATGTCACTAGTGGGTCTAATAAACTGTTAGTCAGAAGAGAAGTTTGGCCCACACTATGCGTCGCTAGAACCAAATTTTCGGCTCGCAGATTATACTAAAACCTGGAAGAGTGCCCCAAACCCAACAATAATAACATACAATATGTTGAAAAAAGCAAGTAATCTCAGAAGTCTGGCTGTAAATAAACACAAACATATCAAAACTTTAGATCAGTCGTAGAATGTACGTGTGTTACGTGAATAAATGTACCAATCTACACCTAACATAAAACTGGAGTGTAACGAAGTTTCCCTAGTACAGCGCTAAGTCTACAGATTTACCACGCTGAAATTAGGGGTTCGATTCCTCTCGATGGACTCGACAGATAACCCGATGTGGCTTTGCAATAAGAAAAAACACACACATTATAACAAAAGCATATAGAGTTCTACGACCAACCAACTTGGATTTGTTTTCTACACAACCATCCAAACATACCAACATCACCACACAGATCCCTGAACCAGCTTCAGTATTACAATAAAATGAACGAAGTGGAGGGTCACATGATAAACCAAGCCCTGAGTATCTCTCCCATTATAAATAAGAAATCTTCAGGACAAACATAGCTAGTTAATTAAGACACAAAATTAGCTGTATTTTGTGTATATGATTGCTCAGTGGAACTGTATTGTGAATACGGTCTAATAGTACGATCTTACCTCAGTGAAAATACAATATATTACTCCATGAACTGGGTGTGGCACGAAAACAAGGGTTGTTACGTCGGGTTGAGTGATTTGTGAAAACAACGTAACAAGGGTTGTTACTTCGGGTTGAGTGGCAGTGAAAACAACGTAACAAGGGTTGTTACCTCGGGTTGAGTGACAGAGTTCAACGTTGAACTTGATCCTCCCGGGTTCAATACATGGTTCGAATCCCGATGAAGATTATAAAAGTCGTTTGAGGTATCTGTGCTGGGTATCGAACCCTGCACTTTGTAGTTGTATGTTTCTATACTTACCATTGACTCACTGGGAAACTAGATGTTAACTGAGACTAAAGTGATGGTATTAATATACCAGATTTTGACTTTCCATATTTAGATAAAGTTTTCTGAACGAGGGGGTTGAAACAGTTCTTGTCGAAGTGGATGGTAGGGGTATTCTGCATACTATTAGTGGCTATTAATGATTTCCCTCACCTCCTAGTGGCAAAGAGGAAAGAGTAGAGACTCACAAAGTTAAAAATAAGGTTGCAAAACTCGTGATGGGTACAGCACAGATTTCCATTGTGTAGCTTTACGCTTAATAAATGAAAAACGAACAGACAAACTGTTATTATTTGTTTCTTGAATTTCGCTCAAAGCTACATGAAGGCTATCTGCGCTAGCTGTCCCTAATTTAGCAGTGTAAGAGTATAGGGAAGGCAGCTAGTCATCACCACCCACCACCAACTCTTGGGCTACACTTTTACTAACGAATAGTGGGATTGACCGTCACATTATAACGCCCCACGGCTGAAAGGGCGAGCATGTTTGGCGCGACGGGATTCTAACCCACGACCCTTAAATTACGAGTCGAGTGTCCAAACTATTTAGCCATGCAATGTAATAAAACAACCATAAGTCAACATATGTCTTTATTGGTTGATTGTTTGAGGTTAATGGGAAAAAAAATCCCAGTAATTCTTGTAAAAAAATTAGTAAAAATAAAAGTAAAATGCGGTAAAAGAAGTAAAACAAAATTAAACATTATTCAAAAATAAGGTAAGAAATTAGATACAAGATGAAAAGACCAATGGATCGAAAAAATCTAAAAACACGGTCAATCTACATAATTTCACCGTCGCCAATGACACTGTCTAGTATTAAATATATATATCTCGATGTTAAAATGTCTAAAATGGTGCCGTCAGTCAGACTGGTAAAATGATTAGAACATGAATTGAAGGAAAGAAGATATGAGTGACACGAGTATAATACGACAACAATTGTGACTTCAGTGTATTATCAAAAGAAACAATGTGTAAATAATGTTGTGGTTGATGTGACACTGAGCAAAAAATGTTCTTTTAACAAACAAGTTGGTTAATAATTGATAGAAGGTTGAAACTTTGTAGAATGGATGGCAACTGTCTGTTGAGGAGACACAAGTAGAGGATGACGTTTTCAAAGTCTTCTGCCTTTTGTCTTCAAGTCAGTGTGTAGGTGTTGTTGGTCTTTTACAGTGTCCTGGTGGATTGTGGAGAGCGTGTTATGACTGGTTGGATTATCACTGTTACTGATTGGAGGAGAGATTTCCAGATCCAACCAATGGTAGCTACAGGTTACTCAACTCTAATCCGGAACCTCTGTTTAGTGAAGGTTTAACCTGTGGCTTCCATTGGTTGAATCTACACAAAATCTCTCCTCCTATCAGAAATATTAACACACCTCCACAATCCACCAAGACACTATAAAAGACCAACAACACCTACACACACACTGACCTGAAGACGAAAGGCGGAAGACTTTGGAAACGTCGTCCTCTACACTTGTGTCTCCACAACAGACAACTGCCGTCCATTCTACAAAGTTTCTTCATGAATACTCTCCCCAAAACATTATATCAAAGAAGTAATAGAAGGTTGTTTGTACAGCATTAGTTCGTTGTTTTGGAGAAGGCTGTTTGTGAAATGTTAACTTGGTATTCCAAAGAATACCTTGTGGGAATAACGCCTCATCAGAAAAATGACATCAGATTTACATTTATTACACCGAATTTACACCAAATTACACTTCATTTAATTCTTCATCAGAATTATAGAAATAAAATACAATTACTCACACAAACACGGAAGCTTATTTGTTTGTACAATTTACTATTTTGGGGGAAGTTACAAGATATTAATTTATTTTAAACTTCCAGGGTACAAATACAATATAACCAAAGAAACTGGTACTCAGAGTACGGAAATAATTTTGCTGATAAAGTCCAAGGTTCGAGACGTGATGCAGTTAAACACACACCTCGCTTTTAACGCGTTATAAACATTATAAGCACTTCATTTAAGTGTGTGTGTTTTTCTTATAGCAAAGCCACAAAGGGCTATCTGCTCAGCCCACCGAGGGGAATCGAACCCCTGATTTTAGCTTCACTTAAGAGTTTTAAACTCTTGGATAACGTTTCAGTACATATTAATGAACGGTTTTTATTTTATGATGAGTAGTTCAAAAATAGTGAAGGCTACACTTCAACCCCGGGGGGGAGGGTCTCCGACCTGTCAGGTTAAATCGCAGTGTCAATGTCGCTTTTCAATGCATGAGATTCAAATTTTGAAGAAAAATGTCTTCGTTATCAAATGATAAAATTTTTGGGGAGCTTCCATTGAATATTTTCTGTTAATTATACTTTCCAGTTCTTGGAGTTTTTTGAATTTCGCACAAAGCTACACGAGGGCTATTTGTGCTAGCCGTCCCTAATTTAGCAGTGTAAGACTAGAGGGAAGGCAGCTGTTCATCACCACCCACCGCCAACTCTTGGGGTACTCTTTTACCAACGAATAGTGGAATTGACCGTCACATTATAACGCCCCTCACAGCTGAAAGGGCGAGCATGTTTGGTGTGACGGGGAATCGAACCCGCGACCCTCGGATTACGAGTCGAGTGCCTTAACCATCTGGGCATGCCAGGGCCCTTCTCTGTAAGAAAAAACGTTGCTTAATTTAACGCTTAATTAAAATTAAAGATAATTAATGTAAGTTGAAACCTATTTATGTTTTTAGGTAGGTACAGGTAAGTGGGAATATTGGACGCAAAGCATCTCGGTCATCGGCGCAAAAAGAAAGTAAAAATTGTAATGAAAAAGGTCAAAAGTAAAATAAGCCGAATTGTTTTATCTTATTTTAAGCAAGGTTAAAATATTAAACATGATTTAAATCACCAGTCGTTCATAAAAAACTAAAATAACCAGTGTTTTTTAACAGACACGCGCCATTTTTCTCGTTATGTGTTAATAATCACAGCGAATGTTTTGTTTGTCGTGATATTAATAGGTGGCACTTTAAGCCTAAAATTACAGACATGTTTTTTTTATAGCCCTCACTACCGGTGTGGTTCACGAGTTACTTGACATTGAGTAAACTGTGTTTTTATAACACGCTATGAAAAAGCAAATAAAATCACTCGAATCTCTAAACTCTTATGGAAAAATACACGGGTGGTAAGCGTGGTTTTGTAAAATATCGTATTTTGTTATTATGTCATTTGTGACTTTGGTATATGTTGTTTGGAAGTCTGCTAATCTGACATCCCAGAGAATGTTGGGTAGAAATATCTCACCAGGAAAGGTAAACAGATTCGTTGTGATTTGTTGGACTGGTTACTAAGATTCGTGGGGCCAGTTCCAATTGGTGTTTGTCAGTTTACAGAAGAAATGTGTTTTGAAAACCAATGAGGACCACACCATCGGTAATTTTGGGTTATGAGCTTTGAGCGCCAACCTATACCCTCGTTATTGTTCTAACGTTACGGAATGGGTTTCATATGGTCTGATACTGCGTATTGAAAGCCGGTAAACCTTCCACTGATTCGTCAGCAGGACCAAAAAAAAAAACCTTCGACGAGACCGAAGAGTTAAAGGTGGGAAGTGAACGTCCTGGAAACTGCACGAGGGATGAATATGTAATACATCACGATGTAAGGGCAAACTATTCATATATTCTCTCGAATCACCGTCCTAGCCAAGAAAACTGTGCATATGTCGACCCATCACAAAAGACAGCTCTACGCCCCCTGTCTAGCTGGTTTTATTCGGACGCTTGCTCTTCGGGCAACAAAGGCTTAAAAGTGTGTGTTCTTTCTTATCAACGGAATACATCTAAAGTTGATAAGTTCCTTTAGCAGTGTAGATATTGGAGACCAGTTGCCATAGCATCGTCGATAAAGTCTTCCACGTATAAACACAGGTTATTTTTCTAAAAGTAAAACCCTGTAACACGGGGATCTCAACACCAGCCCTCTCTCTATCCGTAACACTATATCAGTAAAAAAAACAACACAAACGTGTTACGTGTACAAATAGCCTATTTACTATTCGTCAGTGCTTGAAGTTGGGAGATTTTTTTGGCGGGAAGCCCTGTGGTTAGTTTACTGAAGAGACGAGTTCTTTCTGGACTTTCATTCGCTGTTATAATATTTTATCTCCTGTTTGTTTTGTTCTTACTGTATGATCCATTCTCTCTCGCTATATATATGCATTGATATTAATGTTAGCTTAATGTGGTAACACTTTGTAAAAGTTTATTTGTTTGTTTTTTTTTTTTTTAATTTCGCGCAAAGCTACACGAGGGCTATCGAATTTAGCAGTGTAAGACTAGAGGGAAGGCAGCTAGTCGTCACCACCCACTGCCAACTCTTAGACTACTCTTATACCAGCGAATAGTCGGATTGACCATCACATTATGACGTCCCAAAGACTAAAGGGTAGAGCATATTTGATGAGACGGGGATTCGAACCCGCAACCCTCAGATTACGAGTCAAGTGCCTTAACCATTTGGCCATGGCGGGCCCTATCTACAATTACAAGTCCACTCATTGTCCGAACTTAGAACCAAATTATGTGGGAGCAACTCGCAAGAAAGAAAAATGGGGGCTAATCCCCACTGCTTCCCTCGTAGTCCTAATCTTTCCTATATCATTATTATATACGTAATTAATGTGTTTAATGATCAACTGGCTCCATTTTGAGCTATACATAAAAAATGCATTTTTAATATTACGTCAAACGTGTATTTCCGATTTAAATACGTTTTACTTTTA
Source organism: Tachypleus tridentatus (assembly GCF_004210375.1). Classification (NCBI taxonomy): domain Eukaryota; kingdom Metazoa; phylum Arthropoda; class Merostomata; order Xiphosura; family Limulidae; genus Tachypleus; species Tachypleus tridentatus. The sequence continues at coordinate 65,927,745 of NC_134827.1, read as the reverse complement.
CCATAATCTGGATAATATTGAGATTCTGTTTTCGTAATCTTCCAGTTAGTTGAATATGTAACGAGGTTCTTAAAGTTACGTAGTTTTTCCACCCACATGTTCAAAACTTTCCTGCAGAACTTAATGTATTATTTTCTTTCCAAATGACACATTGAGTTGTGATGACGTATATTTTAGCTGATTGGGTCGACACGAAAAGAAATATTTATTATTTTTATGGTTTGCCGAATAACTACCTCAGCGCGAGATAACAGTGACGTAAAACTTTGATTGAAGTGTCTGTTTCACACTGATATATACAAGCCCGGCATGGCCAAGCGTGTTAAGGCGTGCGACTTGTAATCTGAGGGTCGCGGGTTCGCAACCCCATCGCGCCACACATGCTCGCCCTTTCATCCGTGGGGGCGTTATAACGTGACGGTCAATTCCACTATTCGTTGGTAAAAGAGTAGCCCAAGAGTTGGCGGTGAGTGGTGATGACTAGCTGCCTTCCCTCTAGTCTTACACTGCTAAATTAGGGACGGCTAGCACAGATAGCCCTCGAGTAGCTTTGTGCGAAATTCAAAAAGCAAACAAACAAACAACATCATACTGACATAAGGGTGACTTGAAACTTTGATTGAAGTGTCTGTTTCATACTGACGAGTTAAAACTTTGATTGAAGTGTCTGTTTCATACTGACGAGTTAAAACTTTGATTAAAGTGTCTGTTTCATACTGACGAGTTAAAACTCTGATTGAAGTGTCTGTTTCATACTGACGAGTTAAAACTCTGATTGAAGTGTCTGTTTCATACTGACGAGTTAAAACTTTGATTGAAGTGTCTGTTTCATACTGACGAGTTAAAACTCTGATTGAAGTGTCTGTTTCATGATTTTACGTAAGGGCTATTTGTGTTTTCCCGTTCTTGATTTTGAACTTAAAACGAGAGAACATAACCCATCGAAAATACTTGTGTAACCGAACAGTTATATTTCACCGCCACTTTAGGGTTATCTTAGGCCTCAAAGTATGTAGCAGGTTATTATGGAAATAAGCCGCGAACTATAAATCCACTGATTCGTATTCCGAGTACGCTAACGAATAGGCCATGCCCAGCTTCTGGAGGCAATTATAATTAATAATGTCAGACTCGTCTTTCCTATTAATTAAAATTGGAGACGCTCAAGTAATGGTAGCCCTACGTCTAAATTGTAAACAAATCATTAATTCTCTTTTTAATTAAAAACACTTAATGACGTGTGTACATACATAGAGAATAATTCACTTGTTTTCTCACACACTTTTAAAACGCGACAAAATATGACGAAACGTTTGAGATCAGCGACATCTGGCAAAATGTTATGGTAACAGTAATTTTTTAACTTTTTCGAGAACATTTTCGTACCTTCCAATTATTTATATAGTAGCCTTGCCCGACCCGTCAGGAAAATGAAAGATGGAGTTTTGTAACACCCCTCTGTCGGTCCCCGCCTTTCTTTCAACGAGGTTTGTTTGTCCGCCAAACTTCCCACTACATTACAGAAGTTAAACACTTGCACACTGAGAAAGGCTTTTGTTTTTTTTGTTTTGTTTTTTTAAATTTCGCACAAAGCTACTCGAGGGCTATCTGTGCTAGCCGTCCCTAATTCAGCAGTGTAAGACTAGAGGGAAGGCAGCTAGTCATCACCACCCACCGCCAACTCTTGGGCTACTCTTTTACCAACGAATAATTGGATTGACCGTCACATTATCATGTCCCCACGGCTGGGAGGGCAAGCATGTTTGATGCGACCGGAATTCGAAGCCGTGACCCTCGGATTACGAGTCAAACGCCTTAACACACTTGGCCATGCCGGGCCGAAAGGCTTTTCAAGTACAACCTTAAAAACTCACTACTAGGAGCTTTAATTAGAATGGCTCGTAATAAGAATATCACATACATATACACGCATTTTAAAATTGCTTTCATATGTACTACATTGTAATCAGTGTTACACGGTATCAGGACTTTATATAAATTAATTAAAATAATTTCAAATTCTTATTCAAGTTGTACATAGTGGTTTTTTATATTTAATCTTCAGATTATTCTTTATATCATTGGCTCGGCATAGTCAGGTGGTTAGGGCGTTAGACTCGTAATCTGAGGGTTGCGGGTTCGAATCCCCTTCTCACCAAACATTCTCACCCTTCCAGCTGTGGGACGTTACAATACAACGGCAAGTCCTATTATTCGTTGGCATAAGAGTAACCTAAGAGTTGGCAGTGGGTAGTAATGACTAGTTGCCTTCCCTCTAGTCCTACACTGCTAACTTAGGGACGGCTAGCACAGATAGTTCGTTTTACATGAAATTCAAAAACAAACAAACAAACCGTTCTCCACATTATGATTATATCACAAACCCATCAATACTTCACACATAGCAGAACGTATTTTTCTAATAATGTTTAAAAATTACGGTTTAAACACCGAAAACAGATGAAGAACTAGTAGGCCTAAGGTTATAACAAAAATGCTATAATAGAGTTTAAAACCTAGAAATTAATTTCAAGTACCACCACCAGTTGAAATCAAAAAGCAATAAATTTAAAAGAACAGTTTATTGCAAGAAGTAATAATAAAACTGGAAATCATAAAAAACACACATGAATTATGGTCACCAACCTCTAACTCAGACGTTTTAATATCTCACTTGGCCCGGCATGGCCAAGTGTGTTAAAGCGTTCGATTCATAATCCGAGAGTCGAGGGTTCGAACCCGGTCGCACAAAACATGCGCGCTCTTTCAACCGTGGGGCGTTATAATGTGACGATCAAACCCACTATTCGTTGGTAAAAAAAGTAGCCCAAGAGTTAGAGGTGGGTGGTGATGACTAGCTGCCTTCCCCTAGTCTTACATTGCTAAATTAGGGACGGCTAGCGCAGATAGTCCTCGTGTAGCTTTGTGCGAAATTCCAAACAAACAAATAATACCTCGCCAAAAGCTTCGAAATGTCTGAGTTAAGCTACGTACATGCGAAAACTAAAACGTAAAAGATCTCAAAAATTAAAGTTCCAGCCAGCCCTCTTAAATATTCAAAGTTTTATATACAAATTTAAGTTAACAATATCACGAAATCGTCTTGTTGCTAAGTGACACATAGGAACAAAGCGTTACCAAAGACAACTAGCGTATATATATATATATATGTATATACACCAGATTTACTGACATAAGAAATTTGTATAATTGTAGATGACCAAAAAAGTTATTGTTATTTGAATTTCGCACAAAGCTACTCGAGGGCTATCCATGCTAGCCTTTCCTAATTTAGCAGTGTAAGACTAGAGGGAAGGCAACTAGTCATCACCACCCACCGCCAACTCTTGGGCTACTTTTTTACTAACGAATAATGGGATTATAACGCCCTCACGGCTGAAAGGGAGAGCATGTTTGGTGCGACGGGATGCGAACCCGGGACCCTCAGATTACGAGTCACACATCTTAACCCACGTGGCCATGCCGGCCAAGCAAAAGGTTACACAATGGGTAATCTGGATTCTTCCCTCCATGAATTTCGAAACCCGATATTTAATGTTATAAGCCTGAAAACTCGTTGTCCCTCGTCTACTGTTAGAGGGGTGAAGGGCCATGAAGTTCCTTGTTTGAATATGCATCACTCGGTGTTTTGAAAAGTTAACAGTCAGTGCCACTTGACACACAGTAACCGGAATTAGTGTTCTTCTGAGGTCAAAGTTGTAACTTCCAATATACGAGCTTACGATTGAAATAAGCCAAAACAAAACCACAGACAGGACTTAAATATTGTCATAGCTAGTTACAGCCATGGTCACTTCATCTAAAACACCTGGACAAGAGATGACCAGTCACGTTTCATTTCCTTGCATCATAACACAGCGTTGGGCAATTTTTCCAAGGTTACGTATCAGTCAAACTATCTCCCTTATTATCTCGTGGAGTGCGTGAAGACGTGCTCTCAGTAAGCAGGTGTTGAACAAAGGGTGAATTGTACGTTTTTTCAAAGGGCGCTGTTAATTGCCAGCGGACAATGCACAGAGGTATCGGCTTAATTACCTGTCAAACCTAGTTTACTACTACACCATCCAATTGTGTGTGAAAGAAAACAGAAGTATTTAAAGATTACTCGTTCAACTGTATAATTACAGAATAAATCGTAACTCTTCAAGGCATAGGGTACTTTGAATACGTTATTTTCGAGATTTGAGTAGCGTTTAAAGAATGCATCTTTTTGTTCTTATGATGGACGTCTATCAAAATATATACAGATTATCAGCTTATACTATTTGATATTATTCGATTTTAACAATGTGAAAAATTTATTTACCTTAAAGATGGAAATACACGAAATGTTTATTTTGTCCGTCGATGTTGGCAGCTGGTCAGGCTACTGACGAAATCCGTGCACTAGTTTTACAATCAAACGTTTCTAAACTGTCTCTCTGTGAGTTGTTGACTTTGTTGGAAACGTGGTCTTTATTTAACAAGTTAAAAACATCTTCGTCAATATTGTTGTCCTTAATCTATTAATTACGCTATTAGTTAACGACAGAAAAGTTAAAGTTGGCAAACGTGACGTGAATATCACGCAGCTCGCATACTGGTGAGAATTTCCAAATAAGAAAAAAAAGAGAAAGAAAGACAAACTGGCCAATGCAAATCCTCAACAGGATAACTTCTTTCTACTGCACAAACTTGACAGCCAATCAGAGATAGGATTCCTTATCTGGAAAAGCTTGTTGTGTCGTTGCTCTCTCAAAGTCGCCTGCCATCTGGTTGTGAACTTTGAGATTATATATAGGCGAAGCAAAGCCTCGATGTCGCTATTGAAGGTTGATGTATTCTGGTTCAGTTCCTCAGTTACTGATGTTGTCAGGTATTCAAAACAAAAAACCGCTTTGGAAATATTGAATGTAATAAATTGGTCAGTTACTTCTGAATATCAGGAGAACTGAGTGGTAACTGAAACTATTCAGTTCCAGGGCCACCAAAGACCGAAGTGAGACGGTATAGATAATGCAATTAGTATGGTGCTTAGATTCTATATTATCCACATTAAATGAGATTACATTTAACCATAACTTTAAACATGGAATACAAAACATGAATAAGGAATCTCGTGAGCAACTGAAAAGCCACAGAGAAGTGTGACGTCACCTGATTTTGAGCGAACTGTAGAACTGGGTGAGGCGGCATAACATCTGGTAATATTTTAGGATGTCATCTGGTTCGATTGACATATAGTCCAACCAATGTACAAGAAATTTTACTTACCCAAGAGTGAATGGTTAATTATAATTGTAAAGGCAACCGAACCAAAAGCATATAGTGTTCTTTTCGCCCGTGTCCAGATGACCAAGAAGGTAGTTCAACAGGTTGATTGTTTGTTGAAGATTTTAAGGCACAGTACACTAAGCCAATCTGCGCCGGACACACAAAACCACACTGTAAACAACGTAAACTATTTAAAGTGTTGACAGTAAAAGAACTTAAAATAAAAATCAGTGACTATTTAATGTTTGTTTGTAACAGTTCTTCAGTAACAGGACAAACCGTCAAGGTATTACGTAACTGCGTCTCGTTTGTGCGTAATATATCCACTTGAGGTTAAGAGTATATATATAAAAAATTATCTTCTAACAATACAAGGAGAATGCTTTAAATAACAATGAGTTTCCAACTGTAGCCATTACTTTTATTTCACATTACTTCAGAAAATAATAATTATTTTTTTGCTAACTATAGATGGAGCCTCTGTACTTTTTGGTATAATTTGCAGCATCGCCAGGCTGATCAATATGCAATCATGTGTGATCGTAACTAAGCAACTGGCGCTTCTCGCCACTGGTAACTGACTCCACAACATCCGTCTATGTGTAGTATATATAGCATACTCGTAGTCACGAGGTGAAGATCACCCAATTTTGTCATTTATTCAGAATAAGTCTCATAATTCGACTAAGATTTCTAATATTCGTGGTTACTGATTATAACTGTTACCTAATACTGAAAACACCGTACAATCTAACAGACGTTTTGAAAATGAATATTGTTATATATTATGATCTAAATATAAAGGTCTTAATATAGCCCTGCCAACAATATAGAACCAAGTATATCATAACTTTTGTCCACCCTGTATAATTGAGTAAATTATAACTTGGAATTACTACTATCAATGTTGAAAGAACAATATGAATTTTTAAATACAATAATTTTTATCTCCTCACTCCTTTCGTTTTAGGCCCGGCATGGCCAGGTGGTCAAGACGCTCGAATCGTAATCTGAGAGTCATGGGTTCGAATCTCTGTCTCATCAAACATGCTCTCCCCTTTCAGTCGTGGGGTCTTTATAATGTTCGGTCAATCCCCACTATTCATTAGTCAAATCAAATAGTAGCCCAAAGGTTGGCGGTGATGATTAGCTGCATTTATCCTCGTCTTTAACTGCTAAATTAGGAACGGCTAGCGCAGATAGTCCTTGTGTAGCTTTGTGCGATATTTGAATCAAACCAAACGAGCATATTCTTTGGTAAATGAAAAAAAAAAAAAAATCCTGATGTAAGATACGCCAGATTCATCACCAATCTCAGTCTGGTTAAGTTGCGAAGTTAGGGTTAAATCTGTAAATGTTTAAATTGCTCTTGGAACATCGTGGAATCTTCTGTTGTTTACAACAGGATTAATTAGTAAAATTTATACAAGTTGTTTTCAACTACTTTCTTTTCCTTCTTACGAAAATGAAGTCCATGTACATATTTTTATTTTTCAAGCATAGTGAGTACAGACTTTTATTTAAGTATTGTTTACTTAAACCAATTTTTTCACAACTGTGTTTACAGGATGAAGATAAAAATACGATATACTTAAGCATACGTCACTCAGCATCCAATCATGTGGCTCAGTACTGTAAAGAATCGATCGAAAGACCCCAGGAAAACTTGACGTCACCACATGACATCATCGCGATAAGAAACGACGACTTAAACTTCAAAGGACTTTAATGAAATGTACTGGACTCGCCAAGAGTACATGCATGGATCGTAAGATCTAGGCTACTTATAGGTCTTTAATGGAAAAGTGTGATTTTCTCTCACCTAAGTGATGACATCTATTAAAGGCTTAAGCGCAAACACGAGCATAAGCTTACAGACACAAAATCGTTAATGCACATGCGATGTAACTTTATAATAAAGAAGATAAAAGAAACGGAAAAGATAGCCCGGACGTATATCAGTTCATATACAGGACAATGTGGGAAACTATCATACAGTTCATATACAGGACAATGTGGAAACTATCATACAGAAACTATATCATACAGTTCATATACAGGACAATGTTTGAAACTATCATACAGTTCATATACAGGACAATGTTTGAAACTATAATACAGTTCATATACAGGACAATGTGGGAAACTATAATACAGTTCATATACAGGACAATGTGGGAAACTATATACAGTTCATATACAGGACAATGTGGGAAACTATATACAGTTCATATACAGGACAATATGGGAAACTATAATACAGTTCATATATAGGACAATGTGGGAAACTATCATACAGTTCATATACAGGACAATGTGGGAAACTATCATACAGTTCATATACAGGACAATGTGGGAAACTATCATACAGTTCATATACAGGACAATGTGGGGACAATATACAGGACAATGGAAACTATAATACAGTTCATATACAGGACAATGTTGGAAACTATAATACAGTTCATATACAGGACAATGTTGGAAACTATCATACAGTTCATATACAGGACAATGTGGGAAACTATCATACAGTTCATATACAGGACAATGTGGGAAACTATAATACAGTTCATATACAGGACAAGGAAACAATACAGTTCATATACAGGACAATGTGGGAAACTATAATACAGTTCATATACAGGACAATGTGGGAAACTATAATACAGTTCATATACAGGACAATGTGGGAAACTATAATACAGTTCATATACAGGACAATGTGGGAAACTATCATACAGTTCATATACAGGACAATGTGGGAAACTATCATACAGTTCATATACAGGACAATATGGGAAACTATCATACAGTTCATATACAGGACAATGTGGGAAACTATCATACAGTTCATATACAGGACAATGTGGGAAACTATCATACAGTTCATATACAGGACAATGTGGGAAACTATCATACAGTTCATATACATATACAGGACAATGTGGGAAACTATCATACAGTTCATATACAGGACAATGTGGGAAACTATAATACAGTTCATATACAGGACAATGTGGGAAACTATCATACAGTTCATATACAGGACAATGTCATGGAAACTATGGGATACAGTTCATATACAGGACAATGTGGGAAACTATCATACAGTTCATATACAGGACAATGTGGGAAACTATCATACAGTTCATATACAGGACAATGTGGGAAACTATCATACAGTTCATATACAGGACAATGTGGGAAACTATCATACAGTTCATATACAGGACAATGTGGGAAACTATAATACAGTTCATATACAGGACAATGTGGGAAACTATATACAGTTCATATACAGGACAATGTGGGAAACTATCATACAGTTCATATACAGGACAATGTGGGAAACTATATACAGTTCATATACAGGACAATGTGGGAAACTATCATACAGTTCATATACAGGACAATGTGGGAAACTATAATACAGTTCATATACAGGACAATGTGGGAAACTATATACAGTTCATATACAAGTTCATATACAGGACAATGTGGGAAACTATCATACAGTTCATATACAGGACAATGTGGGAAACTATCATACAGTTCATATACAGGACAATGTGGGAAACTATCATACAGTTCATATACAGGACAATGTGGGAAACTATCATACAGTTCATATACAGGACAATGTGGGAAACTATCATACAGTTCATATACAGGACAATGTGGAAACTACTACATCATACAGTTCATACAGTTCATATACAGGACAATGTGGGAAACTATCATACAGTTCATATACAGGACAATGTGGGAAACTATCATACAGTTCATATACAGGACAATGTGGGAAACTATCATACAGTTCATATACAGGACAATGTGGGAAACTATCATACAGTTCATATACAGGACAATGTGGGAAACTATCATACAGTTCATATACAGGACAATGTGGGAAACTATCATACAGTTCATATACAGGACAATGTGGGAAACTATAATACAGTTCATATACAGGTGGGAAACTATCATACAGTTCATATACAGGACAATGTGGGAAACTATCATACAGTTCATATACAGGACAATGTGGGAAACTAATACAGTTCATATACAGGACAATGTGGGAAACTATCATACAGTTCATATACAGGACAATGTGGGATACAGTTCATATACAGGACAATGTGGGAAACTATCATACAGTTCATATACAGGACAATGTGGGAAACTATCATACAGTTCATATACAGGACAATGTGGGAAACTATCATACAGTTCATATACAGGACAATGTGGAAACTATCATACAGTTCATATACAGGACAATGTGGGAAACTATCATACAGTTCATATACAGGACAATGTGGGAAACTATCATACAGTTCATATACAGGACAATGTGAAACTATCATACAGTTCATATACAGGAAACTATCATACAGTTCATATACAGGACAATGTGGGAAACTATAATACAGTTCATATACAGGACAATGTGGGAAACTATCATACAGTTCATATACAGGACAATGTGGGAAACTATAATACAGTTCATATACAGGACAATGTGGGAAACTATCATACAGTTCATATACAGGACAATGTGGGAAACTATCATACAGTTCATATACAGGACAATGTGGGAAACTATCATATACATACAGTTCATATACAGGACAATGTGGGAAACTATCATACAGTTCATATACAGGACAATGTGGGAAACTATCATACAGTTCATATACAGGACAATGTGGGAAACTATAATACAGTTCATATACAGGACAATGTGGGAAACTATAATACAGTTCATATACAGGACAATGTGGAAACTATAATACAGTTCATATACAGTTCATATACAGGACAATGTGGGAAACTATCATACAGTTCATATACAGGACAATGTGGGAAACTATAATACAGTTCATATACAGGACAATGTGGGAAACTATCATACAGTTCATATACAGGACAATGTGGGAAACTATCATACAGTTCATATACAGGACAATGTGGGAAACTATCATACAGTTCATATACAGGACAATGTTGGAAACTATCATACAGTTCATATACAGGACAATGTTGGAAACTAATACAGTTCATATACAGGACAATGTTGGAAACTATAATACAGTTCATATACAGGACAATGTGGGAAACTATCATACAGTTCATATACAGGACAATGTGGGAAACTATCATACAGTTCATATACAGGACAATGTGGGAAACTATCATACAGTTCATATACAGGACAATGTGGGAAACTATCATACAGTTCATATACAGGACAATGTGGGAAACTATAATACAGTTCATATACAGGACAATGTGGGAAACTATCATACAGTTCATATACAGGACAAGGAAACTAATACAGTTCATATACAGGACAATGTGGGAAACTATCATACAGTTCATATACAGGACAATGTGGGAAACTATCATACAGTTCATATACAGGACAATGTGGGAAACTATCATACAGTTCATATACAGGACAATGTGGGAAACTATCATACAGTTCATATACAGGACAATGTACAGGGGAAACTATCATACAGTTCATATACAGGACAATGTTTGAAACTATCATACAGTTCATATACAGGACAATGTGGGAAACTATAATACAGTTCATATACAGGACAATGTGGGAAACTATCATACAGTTCATATACAGGACAATGTGGGAAACTATCATACAGTTCATATACAGGACAATGTGGGAAACTACATACAGTTCATATACAGGACAATGTGGGAAACTATCATATACAGTTCATATACAGGACAATGTGGGAAACTATAATACAGTTCATATACAGGACAATGTGGGAAACTATAATACAGTTCATATACAGGACAATGTGGGAAACTATAATACAGTTCATATACAGGACAATGTGGGAAACTATCATACAGTTCATATACAGGACAATGTGGGAAACTATCATACAGTTCATATACAGGACAATGTGGGAAACTATCATACAGTTCATATACAGGACAATGTGGGAAACTATCATACAGTTCATATACAGGACAATGTTTGAAACTATCATACAGTTCATATACAGGACAACAGGAAACTATCATACAGTTCATATACAGGACAATGTGGGAAACTATCATACAGTTCATATACAGGACAATGTGGGAAACTATCATACAGTTCATATACAGGACAATGTGGGAAACTATCATACAGTTCATATACAGGACAATGTGGGAAACTACAGTTCATATACAGGACAATGTGGGAAACTATCATACAGTTCATATACAGGACAATGTGGGAAACTATCATACAGTTCATATACAGGACAATGTGGGAAACTAGTTTATATACAGGACAATGTGGGAAACTATCATACAGTTCATATACAGGACAATGTTTGAAACTATCATACAGTTCATATACAGGACAATGTGGGAAACTATCATACAGTTCATATACAGGACAATGTGGGAAACTATAATACAGTTCATATACAGGACAATGTGGGAAACTATAATACAGTTCATATACAGGACAATGTGGGAAACTATCATACAGTTCATATACAGGACAATGTGGGAAACTATCATACAGTTCATATACAGGACAATGTGGGAAACTATCATACAGTTCATATACAGGACAATGTGTGGAAACTATAATACAGTTCATATACAGGACAATGTGGAAACTATCATACAGTTCATATACAGGACAATGTTGGAAACTATCATACAGTTCATATACAGGACAATGTTGGAAACTATCATACAGTTCATATACAGGACAATGTGGGAAACTATCATACAGTTCATATACAGGACAATGTGGGAAACTATCATACAGTTCATATACAGGACAATGTGGGAAACTATCATACAGTTCATATACAGGACAATGGGAAACTATCATACAGTTCATATACAGGACAATGTGGAAACTATCATACAGTTCATATACAGGACAATGTGGGAAACTAGTTCATATACAGTTCATATACAGGACAATGTGGGAAACTATCATACAGTTCATATACAGGACAATGTGGGAAACTATAATACAGTTCATATACAGGACAATGTGGGAAACTATCATACAGTTCATATACAGGACAATGTGGGAAACTATCATACAGTTCATATACAGGACAATGTGGGAAACTATCATACAGTTCATATACAGGACAATGTGGGAAACTATAATACAGTTCATATACAGGACAATGTGGGAAACTATCATACAGTTCATATACAGGACAATGTGGGAAACTATCATACAGTTCATATACAGGACAATGTGGGAAACTATCATACAGTTCATATACAGGACAATGTGGGAAACTATAATACAGTTCATATACAGGACAATGTGGGAAACTATCATACAGTTCATATACAGGACAATGTGGGAAACTATAATACAGTTCATATACAGGACAATGTGGGAAACTATCATACAGTTCATATACAGGACAATGTGGGAAACTATCATACAGTTCATATACAGGACAATGTGGGAAACTATCATACAGTTCATATACAGGACAATGTTTGAAACTATCATACAGTTCATATACAGGACAATGTGGGAAACTATAATACAGTTCATATACAGGACAATGTGGGAAACTATGGGAAACTAATACAGTTCATATACAGGACAATGTGGGAAACTATCATACAGTTCATATACAGGACAATGTGGGAAACTATCATACAGTTCATATACAGGACAATATAGGAAACTATCATACAGTTCATATACAGGACAATGTGGGAAACTATTATACAGTTCATATACAGGACAATGTGGGAAACTATCATACAGTTCATATACAGGACAATATACAGGACAAAACTATCATACAGTTCATATACAGGACAATGTGGGAAACTATCATACAGTTCATATACAGGACAATGTGGGAAACTATCATACAGTTCATATACAGGACAATGTGGGAAACTATAATACAGTTCATATACAGGACAATGTGGGAAACTATCATACAGTTCATATACAGGACAATGTTGGAAACTATCATACAGTTCATATACAGGACAATGTTGGAAACTATCATACAGTTCATATACAGGACAATGTGGGAAACTATCATACAGTTCATATACAGGACAATGTTGGAAACTATAATACAGTTCATATACAGGACAATGTTTGAAACTATCATACAGTTCATATACAGGACAATGTGGGAAACTATAATACAGTTCATATACAGGACAATGTTTGAAACTATAATACAGTTCATATACAGGACAATGTGGGAAACTATCATACAGTTCATATACAGGACAATGTGGGAAACTATCATACAGTTCATATACAGGACAATGTGGGAAACTATCATACAGTTCATATACAGGACAATGTGGGAAACTATCATACAGTTCATATACAGGACAATGTGGGAAACTATCATACAGTTCATATACAGGACAATGTGGGATACAGTTCATATACAGTTCATATACAGACAATGTGGGAAACTATCATACAGTTCATATACAGGACAATGTGGGAAACTATCATACAGTTCATATACAGGACAATGTGGGAAACTATAATACAGTTCATATACAGGACAATGTGGGAAACTATATATACAGTTCATATACAGGACAATGTGGGAAACTATCATACAGTTCATATACAGCAGTTCATATACAGGACAATGTGGGAAACTATAATACAGTTCATATACAGGACAATGTGGGAAACTATAATACAGTTCATATACAGGACAATGTGGGAAACTATCATACAGTTCATATACAGGACAATGTGGGAAACTATCATACAGTTCATATACAGGACAATGTTGGAAACTATACAGTTCATATACAGTTCATATACAGGACAATGTGGGAAACTATCATACAGTTCATATACAGGACAATGTGGGAAACTATCATACAGTTCATATACAGGACAATGTTGGAAACTATCATACAGTTCATATACAGGACAATGTGGGAAACTATCATACAGTTCATATACAGGACAATGTGGGAAACTATAATACAGTTCATATACAGGACAATGTGGGAAACTATCATACAGTTCATATACAGGACAATGTGGGAAACTATCATACAGTTCATATACAGGACAATGTGGGAAACTATCATACAGTTCATATACAGGACAATGTGGGAAACTATAATACAGTTCATATACAGGACAATGTGGGAAACTATCATACAGTTCATATACAGGACAATGTGGGAAACTATCATACAGTTCATATACAGGACAATGTTTGAAACTATAATACAGTTCATATACAGGACAATGTGGGAAACTATAATACAGTTCATATACAGGACAATGTGGGAAACTATCATACAGTTCATATACAGGACAAAGTGGGAAACTATCATACAGTTCATATACAGGACAATGTGGGAAACTATCATACAGTTCATATACAGGACAATGTGGGAAACTATCATACAGTTCATATACAGGACAATGTGGGAAACTATAATACAGTTCATATACAGGACAATGTGGGAAACTATCATACAGTTCATATACAGGACAATGTGGGAAACTATAATACAGTTCATATACAGGACAATGTGGGAAACTATCATACAGTTCATATACAGGACAATGTGGGAAACTATCATACAGTTCATATACAGGACAATGTTTGAAACTATCATACAGTTCATATACAGGACAATGTGGGAAACTATCATACAGTTCATATACAGGACAATGTGGGAAACTATCATACAGTTCATATACAGGACAATGTGGGAAACTATCATACAGTTCATATACAGGACAATGTGGGAAACTATAATACAGTTCATATACAGGACAATGTGGGAAACTATCATACAGTTCATATACAGGACAATGTGGGAAACTATAATACAGTTCATATACAGGACAATGTGGGAAACTATCATACAGTTCATATACAGGACAATGTTTGAAACTATCATACAGTTCATATACAGGACAATGTTGGAAACTATAATACAGTTCATATACAGGACAATGTTTGAAACTATCATACAGTTCATATACAGGACAATGTGGGAAACTATAATACAGTTCATATACAGGACAATGTTTGAAACTATAATACAGTTCATATACAGGACAATGTGGGAAACTATCATACAGTTCATATACAGGACAATGTGGGAAACTATCATACAGTTCATATACAGGACAATGTGGGAAACTATCATACAGTTCATATACAGGACAATGTGGGAAACTATCATACAGTTCATATACAGGACAATGTGGGAAACTATTATACAGTTCATATACAGGACAATGTGGGAAACTATCATACAGTTCATATACAGGACAATGTTTGAAACTATCATACAGTTCATATACAGGACAATGTTTGAAACTATCATACAGTTCATATACAGGACAATGTGGGAAACTATAATACAGTTCATATACAGGACAATGTGGGAAACTATAATACAGTTCATATACAGGACAATGTGGGAAACTATAATACAGTTCATATACAGGACAATGTGGGAAACTATCATACAGTTCATATACAGGGACAATGTGGGAAACTATCATACAGTTCATATACAGGACAATGTGGGAAACTATCATACAGTTCATATACAGGACAATGTGGGAAACTATCATACAGTTCATATACAGGACAATGTTGGAAACTATCATACAGTTCATATACAGGACAATGTTGGAAACTATCATACAGTTCATATACAGGACAATGTTGGAAACTATCATACAGTTCATATACAGGACAATGTGGGAAACTATCATACAGTTCATATACAGGACAATGTGGGAAACTATCATACAGTTCATATACAGGACAATGTGGGAAACTATAATACAGTTCATATACAGGACAATGTGGGAAACTATCATACAGTTCATATACAGGACAATGTGGGAAACTATCATACAGTTCATATACAGGACAATGTGGAAACTATCATACAGTTCATATACAGGACAATGTGGGAAACTATCATACAGTTCATATACAGGACAATGTGGGAAACTATCATACAGTTCATATACAGGACAATGTGGGAAACTATCATACAGTTCATATACAGGACAATGTGGGAAACTATCATACAGTTCATATACAGGACAATGTGGGAAACTATAATACAGTTCATATACAGGACAATGTGGGAAACTATAATACAGTTCATATACAGGACAATGTGGGAAACTATCATACAGTTCATATACAGGACAATGTTTGAAACTATAATACAGTTCATATACAGGACAATGTGGGAAACTATAATACAGTTCATATACAGGACAATGTGGGAAACTATCATACAGTTCATATACAGGACAATGTGGGAAACTATAATACAGTTCATATACAGGACAATGTGGGAAACTATAATACAGTTCATATACAGGACAATGTGGGAAACTATAATACAGTTCATATACAGGACAATGTGGGAAACTATAATACAGTTCATATACAGGACAATGTGGGAAACTATAATACAGTTCATATACAGGACAATGTTTGAAACTATCATACAGTTCATATACAGGACAATGTGGGAAACTATCATACAGTTCATATACAGGACAATGTGGGAAACTATCATACAGTTCATATACAGGACAATGTTTGAAACTATCATACAGTTCATATACAGGACAATGTTTGAAACTATCATACAGTTCATATACAGGACAATGTGGGAAACTATCATACAGTTCATATACAGGACAATGTGGGAAACTATCATACAGTTCATATACAGGACAATGTGGGAAACTATCATACAGTTCATATACAGGACAATGTGGGAAACTATCATACAGTTCATATACAGGACAATGTGGGAAACTATCATACAGTTCATATACAGGACAATGTGGGAAACTATCATACAGTTCATATACAGGACAATGTGGGAAACAATACAGTTCATATACAGGACAATGTGGGAAACTATCATACAGTTCATATAGAGGACAATGTGGGATACAGTTCATATACAGGACAATGTTTGAAACTATTACACAGTTCATATACAGGACAATGTGGGAAACTTTCATACAGTTCATATACAGAAGAATGTTTGAAACTATCATACAGTTCATATACAGGACAATGTTTGAAACTATAATACAGTTCATATGCAGGACAATTTGGGAAACTAGTTCATATACAGGACAATGTTCATATACAGGACAATGGAAACTATAATACAGTTCATATACAGGACAATGTGGGAAACTATCATACAGTTCATATACAGGACAATGTGGAAACTATCATACAGTTCATATACAGGACAATGTGGGAAACTATCATACAGTTCATATACAGGACAATGTTGGAAACTATCATACAGTTCATATACAGGACAATGTTGGAAACTATCATACAGTTCATATACAGGACAATGTGGGAAACTATCATACAGTTCATATACAGGACAATGTTGGAAACTATAATACAGTTCATATACAGGACAATGTGGGAAACTATCATACAGTTCATATACAGAACAATGTGGGAAACTATCATACAGTTCATATACAGGACAGGAAACTAATACAGTTCATATACAGGACAATGTGGGAAACTATAATACAGTTCATATACAGGACAATGTGGGAAACTATCATACAGTTCATATACAGGACAATGTTTGAAACTATAATACAGTTCATATACAGGACAATGTGGGAAACTATCATACAGTTCATATACAGGACAATGTGGGAAACTATCATACAGTTCATATACAGGACAATGTGGGAAACTATCATACAGTTCATATACAGGACAATGTGGGAAACTATCATACAGTTCATATACAGGACAATGTGGGAAACTATCATACAGTTCATATACAGGACAATGTTTGAAACTATCATACAGTTCATATACAGGACAATGGAAACTAATACAGTTCATATACAGGACAATGTTTGAAACTATCATACAGTTCATATACAGGACAAGGAAACTATAATACAGTTCATATACAGGACAATGTGGGAAACTATAATACAGTTCATATACAGGACAATGTGGGAAACTATCATACAGTTCATATACAGGACAATGTGGGAAACTATCATACAGTTCATATACAGGACAATGTGGGAAACTATCATACAGTTCATATACAGGACAATGTGGAAACTATCATACAGTTCATATACAGGACAATGTGGGAAACTATACAGGACATACAGTTCATATACAGGACAATGTTGGAAACTATCATACAGTTCATATACAGGACAATGTTGGAAACTATCATACAGTTCATATACAGGACAATGTTGGAAACTATAATACAGTTCATATACAGGACAATGTGGGAAACTATCATACAGTTCATATACAGGACAATGTGGGAAACTATCATACAGTTCATATACAGGACAATGTGGGAAACTATAATACAGTTCATATACAGGACAATGTGGGAAACTATCATACAGTTCATATACAGGACAATGTGGGAAACTATCATACAGTTCATATACAGGACAATGTGGGAAACTATCATACAGTTCATATACAGGACAATGTGGGAAACTATCATACAGTTCATATACAGGACAATGTGGGAAACTATCATACAGTTCATATACAGGACAATGTGGGAAACTATAATACAGTTCATATACAGGACAATGTTTGAAACTATCATACAGTTCATATACAGGACAATGTGGGAAACTATCATACAGTTCATATACAGGACAATGTGGGAAACTATAATACAGTTCATATACAGGACAATGTGGGAAACTATAATACAGTTCATATACAGGACAATGTGGGAAACTATAATACAGTTCATATACAGGACAATGTGGAAACTACATACAGTTCATATACAGGACAATGTGGGAAACTATCATACAGTTCATATACAGGACAATGTGGAAACTATCATACAGTTCATATACAGGACAATGTGGGAAACTATCATACAGTTCATATACAGGACAATGTGGGAAACTATCATACAGTTCATATACAGGACAATGTTGGAAACTATCATACAGTTCATATACAGGACAATGTTGGAAACTATCATACAGTTCATATACAGGACAATGTGGGAAACTATAATACAGTTCATATACAGGACAATGTGGGAAACTATCATACAGTTCATATACAGGACAATGTGGGAAACTATCATACAGTTCATATACAGGACAATGTTTGAAACTATAATACAGTTCATATACAGGACAATGTGGGAAACTATCATACAGTTCATATACAGGACAATGTGGGAAACTATCATACAGTTCATATACAGGACAATGTGGGAAACTATCATACAGTTCATATACAGGACAAGGAAACTATCATACAGTTCATATACAGGACAATGTGGGAAACTATCATACAGTTCATATACAGGACAATGTGGGAAACTATCATACAGTTCATATACAGGACAATGTGGGAAACTATCATACAGTTCATATACAGGACAATGTGGGAAACTATCATACAGTTCATATACAGGACAATGTTGGAAACTATCATACAGTTCATATACAGGACAATGTTGGAAACTATAATACAGTTCATATACAGGACAATGTGGGAAACTATAATACAGTTCATATACAGGACAAGGAACTAATACAGTTCATATACAGGACAATGTGGAAACTATCATACAGTTCATATACAGGACAATGTGGGAAACTATCATACAGTTCATATACAGGACAATGTGGGAAACTATCATACAGTTCATATACAGGACAATGTTTGAAACTATAATACAGTTCATATACAGGACAATGTGGGAAACTATAATACAGTTCATATACAGGACAATGTGGGAAACTATAATACAGTTCATATACAGGACAATGTGGGAAACTATCATACAGTTCATATACAGGACAATGTGGGAAACTATCATACAGTTCATATACAGGACAATGTGGGAAACTATCATACAGTTCATATACAGGACAATGTGGGAAACTATCATACAGTTCATATACAGGACAATGTTGGAAACTATCATACAGTTCATATACAGGACAATGTGGGAAACTATCATACAGTTCATATACAGGACAATGTTTGAAACTATCATACAGTTCATATACAGGACAATGTGGGAAACTATCATACAGTTCATATACAGGACAATGTGGGAAACTATCATACAGTTCATATACAGGACAATGTGGGAAACTATCATACAGTTCATATACAGGACAATGTGGGAAACTATAATACAGTTCATATACAGGACAATGTGGGAAACTATACATACAGTTCATATACAGGACAATGTGGGAAACTATCATACAGTTCATATACAGGACAATGTGGGAAACTATCATACAGTTCATATACAGGACAATGTGGGAAACTATCATACAGTTCATATACAGGACAATGTGGGAAACTATCATACAGTTCATATACAGGACAATGTTTGAAACTATCATACAGTTCATATACAGGACAATGTTTGAAACTATCATACAGTTCATATACAGGACAATGTGGGAAACTATAATACAGTTCATATACAGGACAATGTGGGAAACTATAATACAGTTCATATACAGGACAATGTGGGAAACTATAATACAGTTCATATACAGGACAATGTGGGAAACTATCATACAGTTCATATACAGGACAATGTGGGAAACTATCATACAGTTCATATACAGGACAATGTGGGAAACTATCATACAGTTCATATACAGGACAATGTGGGAAACTATCATACAGTTCATATACAGGACAATGTTGGAAACTATCATACAGTTCATATACAGGACAATGTTGGAAACTATCATACAGTTCATATACAGGACAAGGACAATACAGTTCATATACAGGACAATGTGGGAAACTATAATACAGTTCATATACAGGACAATGTGGGAAACTATCATACAGTTCATATACAGGACAATGTGGGAAACTATCATACAGTTCATATACAGGACAATGTGGGAAACTATAATACAGTTCATATACAGGACAATGTGGGAAACTATCATACAGTTCATATACAGGACAATGTGGGAAACTATCATACAGTTCATATACAGGACAATGTTGGAAACTATCATACAGTTCATATACAGGACAATGTGGGAAACTATCATACAGTTCATATACAGGACAATGTGGGAAACTATAATACAGTTCATATACAGGACAATGTGGGAAACTATCATACAGTATACAGTTCATATACAGGACAATGTTTGAAACTATCATACAGTTCATATACAGGACAAATACAGTTCATATACAGGACAATGTGGGAAACTATCATACAGTTCATATACAGGACAATGTGGGAAACTATCATACAGTTCATATACAGGACAATGTGGGAAACTATCATACAGTTCATATACAGGACAATGTGGGAAACTATCATACAGTTCATATACAGGACAATGTGGGAAACTATCATACAGTTCATATACAGGACAATGTGGGAAACTACAATGTGGGAAACATACAGTTCATATACAGGACAATGTGGGAAACTATCATACAGTTCATATACAGGACAATGTGGGAAACTATCATACAGTTCATATACAGGACAATGTGGGAAACTATAATACAGTTCATATACAGGACAATGTGGGAAACTATAATACAGTTCATATACAGGACAATGTGGGAAACTATCATACAGTTCATATACAGGACAATGTGGGAAACTATCATACAGTTCATATACAGGACAATGTGGGAAACTATCATACAGTTCATATACAGGACAATGTTTGAAACTATCATACAGTTCATATACAGGACAATGTGGGAAACTATAATACAGTTCATATACAGGACAATGTTGGAAACTATCATACAGTTCATATACAGGACAATGTTGGAAACTATCATACAGTTCATATACAGGACAATGTGGGAAACTATCATACAGTTCATATACAGGACAATGTGGGAAACTATAATACAGTTCATATACAGGACAATGTGGGAAACTATCATACAGTTCATATACAGGACAATGTGGGAAACTATCATACAGTTCATATACAGGACAATGTGGGAAACTATCATACAGTTCATATACAGGACAATGTGGGAAACTATCATACAGTTCATATACAGGACAATGTGGGAAACTATCATACAGTTCATATACAGGACAATGTGGGAAACTATCATACAGTTCATATACAGGACAATGTGGGAAACTATCATACAGTTCATATACAGGACAATGTTGGAAACTATAATACAGTTCATATACAGGACAATGTGGGAAACTATAATACAGTTCATATACAGGACAATGTGGGAAACTATAATACAGTTCATATACAGGACAATGTGGGAAACTATCATACAGTTCATATACAGGACAATGTGGGAAACTATCATACAGTTCATATACAGGACAATGTGGGAAACTATCATACAGTTCATATACAGGACAATGTGGGAAACTATCATACAGTTCATATACAGGACAATGTGGGAAACTATCATACAGTTCATATACAGGACAATGTGGGAAACTATCATACAGTTCATATACAGGACAATGACAATGGGAAACTATCATACAGTTCATATACAGGACAATGTTGGAAACTATCATACAGTTCATATACAGGACAATGTGGAAACTATAATACAGTTCATATACAGGACAATGTGGGAAACTATCATACAGTTCATATACAGGACAATGTTTGAAACTATCATACAGTTCATATACAGGACAATGTGGGAAACTATCATACAGTTCATATACAGGACAATGTTTGAAACTATAATACAGTTCATACAGGACATATACAGGACAATGTTGAAACTATCATACAGTTCATATACAGGACAATGTGGGAAACTATCATACAGTTCATATACAGGACAATGTGGGAAACTATCATACAGTTCATATACAGGACAATGTGGGAAACTATCATACAGTTCATATACAGGACAATGTGGGAAACTATAATACAGTTCATATACAGGACAATGTGGGAAACTATCATACAGTTCATATACAGGACAATGTTTGAAACTATCATACAGTTCATATACAGGACAATGTTGGGAAACTATCATACAGTTCATATACAGGACAATGTGGGAAACTATAATACAGTTCATATACAGGACAATGTGGGAAACTATAATACAGTTCATATACAGGACAATGTGGGAAACTATCATACAGTTCATATACAGGACAATGTGGGAAACTATCATACAGTTCATATACAGGACAATGTGGGAAACTATCATACAGTTCATATACAGGACAATGTGGAAACTATCATACAGTTCATATACAGGACAATGTTGGAAACTATCATACAGTTCATATACAGGACAATGTTGGAAACTATCATACAGTTCATATACAGGACAATGTTGGAAACTATAATACAGTTCATATACAGGACAATGTGGGAAACTATCATACAGTTCATATACAGAACAATGTGGGAAACTATCATACAGTTCATATACAGGACAATGTGGACAATGAAACTATCATACAGTTCATATACAGGACAATGTGGGAAACTATCATACAGTTCATATACAGGACAATGTGGGAAACTATCATACAGTTCATATACAGGACAATGTGGGAAACTATCATACAGTTCATATACAGGACAATGTGGGAAACTATCATACAGTTCATATACAGGACAATGTGGGAAACTATCATACAGTTCATATACAGGACAAGGAAACTAATACAGTTCATATACAGGACAATGTGGGAAACTATCATACAGTTCATATACAGGACAATGTTTGAAACTATCATACAGTTCATATACAGGACAATGTGGGAAACTATCATACAGTTCATATACAGGACAATGTGGGAAACTATCATACAGTTCATATACAGGACAATGTTTGAAACTATCATACAGTTCATATACAGGACAATGTGGGAAACTATAATACAGTTCATATACAGGACAATGTGGGAAACTATAATACAGTTCATATACAGGACAATGTGGGAAACTATAATACAGTTCATATACAGGACAATGTGGGAAACTATAATACAGTTCATATACAGGACAATGTGGGAAACTATAATACAGTTCATATACAGGACAATGTGGGAAACTATCATACAGTTCATATACAGGACAATGTGGGAAACTATAATACAGTTCATATACAGGACAATGTGGGAAACTATCATACAGTTCATATACAGGACAATGTGGGAAACTATCATACAGTTCATATACAGGACAATGTTTGAAACTATCATACAGTTCATATACAGGACAATGTGGGAAACTATCATACAGTTCATATACAGGACAATGTGGGAAACTATCATACAGTTCATATACAGGACAATGTGGGAAACTATCATACAGTTCATATACAGGACAATGTGGGAAACTATTATACAGTTCATATACAGGACAATGTGGGAAACTATAATACAGTTCATATACAGGACAATGTGGGAAACTATCATACAGTTCATATACAGGACAATGTGGGAAACTATCATACAGTTCATATACAGGACAATGTGGGAAACTATCATACAGTTCATATACAGGACAATGTTTGAAACTATTATACAGTTCATATACAGGACAATGTGGGAAACTAGTTCATATACAGGACAATGTTTGAAACTATCATACAGTTCATATACAGGACAATGTGGGAAACTATCATACAGTTCATATACAGGACAATGTGGGAAACTATAATACAGTTCATATACAGGACAATGTGGGAAACTATCATACAGTTCATATACAGGACAATGTGGGAAACTATCATACAGTTCATATACAGGACAATGTGGGAAACTATCATACAGTTCATATACAGGACAATGTGGGAAACTATAATACAGTTCATATACAGGACAATGTGGGAAACTATCATACAGTTCATATACAGGACAATGTGGGAAACTATCATACAGTTCATATACAGGACAATGTGGGAAACTATCATACAGTTCATATACAGGACAATGTGGGAAACTATCATACAGTTCATATACAGGAAACTATCATACAGTTCACAGGACAATGTGGGAAACTATCATACAGTTCATATACAGGACAATGTGGGAAACTATCATACAGTTCATATACAGGACAATGTTGGAAACTATAATACAGTTCATATACAGGACAATGTGGGAAACTATAATACAGTTCATATACAGGACAATGTGGGAAACTATCATACAGTTCATATACAGGACAATGTGGGAAACTATCATACAGTTCATATACAGGACAATGTGGGAAACTATCATACAGTTCATATACAGGACAATGTGGGAAACTATCATACAGTTCATATACAGGACAATGTGGGAAACTATCATACAGTTCATATACAGGACAATGTGGGAAACTATCATACAGTTCATATACAGGACAATGTGGGAAACTATCATACAGTTCATATACAGGACAATGTGGGAAACTATCATACAGTTCATATACAGGACAATGTTGGAAACTAATACAGTTCATATACAGGACAATGTGGGAAACTATCATACAGTTCATATACAGGACAATGTGGGAAACTATCATACAGTTCATATACAGGACAATGTGGGAAACTATCATACAGTTCATATACAGGACAATGTGGGAAACTATAATACAGTTCATATACAGGACAATGTGGGAAACTATACTATACAGTTCATATACAGGACAATGTGGGAAACTATCATACAGTTCATATACAGGACAATGTTGGGAAACTATCATACAGTTCATATACAGGACAATGTGGGAAACTATCATACAGTTCATATACAGGACAATGTGGGAAACTATCATACAGTTCATATACAGGACAATGTTTGAAACTATAATACAGTTCATATACAGGACAATGTGGGAAACTATAATACAGTTCATATACAGGACAATGTGGGAAACTATCATACAGTTCATATACAGGACAATGTGGGAAACTATCATACAGTTCATATACAGGACAATATAGGAAACTATCATACAGTTCATATACAGGACAATGTGGGAAACTATCATACAGTTCATATACAGGACAATGTGGGAAACTATCATACAGTTCATATACAGGACAATGTTTGAAACTATAATACAGTTCATATACAGGACAATGTGGGAAACTATCATACAGTTCATATACAGGACAATGTGGGAAACTATCATACAGTTCATATACAGGACAATGTGGGAAACTATCATACAGTTCATATACAGGACAATGTTTGAAACTATCATACAGTTCATATACAGGACAATGTGGGAAACTATAATACAGTTCATATACAGGACAATGTGGGAAACTATAATACAGTTCATATACAGGACAATGTGGGAAACTATCATACAGTTCATATACAGGACAATGTGGGGGATACAGTTCATATACAGGACAATGTGGGAAACTAGTTCATATACAGGACAATGTGACAATGGAAACTATCATACAGTTCATATACAGGACAATGTGGGAAACTATCATACAGTTCATATACAGGACAATGTGGGAAACTATCATACAGTTCATATACAGGACAATGTGGGAAACTATAATACAGTTCATATACAGGACAATGTGGGAAACTATCATACAGTTCATATACAGGACAATGTGGGAAACTATCATACAGTTCATATACAGGACAATGTGGGAAACTATCATACAGTTCATATACAGGACAATGTGGGAAACTATCATACAGTTCATATACAGGACAATGTGGGAAACTATAATACAGTTCATATACAGGACAATGTGGGAAACTATCATACAGTTCATATACAGGACAATGTGGGAAACTATCATACAGTTCATATACAGGACAATGTGGGAAACTATCATACAGTTCATATACAGGACAATGTTGGAAACTATCATACAGTTCATATACAGGACAATGTGGGAAACTATCATACAGTTCATATACAGGACAATGTGGGAAACTATCATACAGTTCATATACAGGACAATGTGGGAAACTATCATACAGTTCATATACAGGACAATGTGGGAAACTATAATACAGTTCATATACAGGACAATGTGGGAAACTATCATACAGTTCATATACAGGACAATGTGGGAAACTATCATACAGTTCATATACAGGACAATGTGGGAAACTATCATACAGTTCATATACAGGACAATGTGGGAAACTATCATACAGTTCATATACAGGACAATGTGGGAAACTATCATACAGTTCATATACAGGACAATGTGGGAAACTATCATACAGTTCATATACAGGACAATGTGGGAAACTATCATACAGTTCATATACAGGACAATGTGGGAAACTATAATACAGTTCATATACAGGACAATGTGGAAACTAATACAGTTCATATACAGGACAATGTGGGAAACTATCATACAGTTCATATACAGGACAATGTGGGAAACTATCATACAGTTCATATACAGGACAATGTGGGAAACTATCATACAGTTCATATACAGGACAATGTGGGAAACTATCATACAGTTCATATACAATGGAAACTATCATACAGTTCATATACAGGACAATGTGGGAAACTATCATACAGTTCATATACAGGACAATGTGGGAAACTATCATACAGTTCATATACAGGACAATGTGGGAAACTATCATACAGTTCATATACAGGACAATGTGGGAAACTATCATACAGTTCATATACAGGACAATGTGGGAAACTATCATACAGTTCATATACAGGACAATGTGGGAAACTATCATACAGTTCATATACAGGACAATGTGGGAAACTATCATACAGTTCATATACAGGACAATGTGGGAAACTATAATACAGTTCATATACAGGACAATGTGGGAAACTATAATACAGTTCATATACAGGACAATGTGGGAAACTATCATACAGTTCATATACAGGACAATGTGGGAAACTATCATACAGTTCATATACAGGACAATGTGGGAAACTATCATACAGTTCATATACAGGACAATGTGGGAAACTATCATACAGTTCATATACAGGACAATGTGGGAAACTATCATACAGTTCATATACAGGACAATGTGGGAAACTATAATACAGTTCATATACAGGACAATGTGGGAAACTATCATACAGTTCATATACAGGACAATGTGGGAAACTATCATACAGTTCATATACAGGACAGGACAATGTTCATATAAACTAAAATACAGTTCATATACAGGACAATGTGGGAAACTATCATACAGTTCATATACAGGACAATGTGGGAAACTATCATACAGTTCATATA
This sequence comes from Tachypleus tridentatus, assembly GCF_004210375.1. Taxonomy (NCBI): domain Eukaryota; kingdom Metazoa; phylum Arthropoda; class Merostomata; order Xiphosura; family Limulidae; genus Tachypleus; species Tachypleus tridentatus. The sequence continues at coordinate 65,899,177 of NC_134827.1, read as the reverse complement.
CAGGACAATGTGGGAAACTATCATACAGTTCATATACAGGACAATGTGGGAAACTATCATACAGTTCATATACAGGACAATGTTGGAAACTATCATACAGTTCATATACAGGACAATGTTGGAAACTATCATACAGTTCATATACAGGACAATGTGGGAAACTATAATACAGTTCATATACAGGACAATGTGGGAAACTATAATACAGTTCATATACAGGACAATGTTTGAAACAATAATACAGTTCATATACATGGCAATGTGGGAAACTATCATATAGTTCATATACAGGACAATGTGGGAAACTATCATACAGTTCATATACAGGACAATGTGGGAAACTATCATACAGTTCATATACAGGACAATGTGGGAAACTATCATACAGTTCATATACAGGACAATGTGGGAAACTATCATACAGTTCATATACAGGACAATGTGGGAAACTATCATACAGTTCATATACAGGACAATGTGGGAAACTATCATACAGTTCATATACAGGACAATGTTTGAAACTATCATACAGTTCATATACAGGACAATGTGGGAAACTATCATACAGTTCATATACAGGACAATGTGGGAAACTATCATACAGTTCATATACAGGACAATGTGGGAAACTATAATACAGTTCATATACAGGACAATGTGGGAAACTATTATACAGTTCATATACAGGACAATGTGGGAAACTATAATACAGTTCATATACAGGACAATGTGGGAAACTATCATACAGTTCATATACAGGACAATGTGGGAAACTATCATACAGTTCATATACAGGACAATGTGGGAAACTATCATACAGTTCATATACAGGACAATGTGGGAAACTATCATACAGTTCATATACAGAACAATGTTGGAAACTATCATACAGTTCATATACAGGACAATGTGGGAAACTATCATACAGTTCATATACAGGACAATGTTGGAAACTATCATACAGTTCATATACAGGACAATGTGGGAAACTATCATACAGTTCATATACAGGACAATGTGGGAAACTATCATACAGTTCATATACAGGACAATGTGGGAAACTATCATACAGTTCATATACAGGACAATGTGGGAAACTATAATACAGTTCATATACAGGACAAGGAAACTATCATACAGTTCATATACAGGACAATGTGGGAAACTATCATACAGTTCATATACAGGACAAGGAAACTATCATACAGTTCATATACAGGACAATGTGGGAAACTATCATACAGTTCATATACAGGACAATGTGGGAAACTATCATACAGTTCATATACAGGACAATGTGGGAAACTATCATACAGTTCATATACAGGACAATGTGGGAAACTATCATACAGTTCATATACAGGACAATGTGGGAAACTATATACAGTTCATATACAGTTCATATACAGGACAATGTGGGAAACTATCATACAGTTCATATACAGGACAATGTGGGAAACTATCATACAGTTCATATACAGGACAATGTGGGAAACTATCATACAGTTCATATACAGGACAATGTTTGAAACTATCATACAGTTCATATACAGGACAATGTGGGAAACTATAATACAGTTCATATACAGGACAATGTGGGAAACTATAATACAGTTCATATACAGGACAATGTGGGAAACTATAATACAGTTCATATACAGGACAATGTGGGAAACTATAATACAGTTCATATACAGGACAATGTGGGAAACTATAATACAGTTCATATACAGGACAATGTGGGAAACTATCATACAGTTCATATACAGGACAATGTGGGAAACTATCATACAGTTCATATACAGGACAATGTGGGAAACTATCATACAGTTCATATACAGGACAATGTGGGAAACTATCATACAGTTCATATACAGGACAATGTTTGAAACTATCATACAGTTCATATACAGGACAATGTGGGAAACTATCATACAGTTCATATACAGGACAATGTTGGAAACTATCATACAGTTCATATACAGGACAATGTGGGAAACTATCATACAGTTCATATACAGGACAATGTGGGAAACTATCATACAGTTCATATACAGGACAATGTGGGAAACTATCATACAGTTCATATACAGGACAATGTGGGAAACTATCATACAGTTCATATACAGGACAATGTGGGAAACTATCATACAGTTCATATACAGGACAATGTGGGAAACTATCATACAGTTCATATACAGGACAATGTGGGAAACTATCATACAGTTCATATACAGGACAATGTTTGAAACTATAATACAGTTCATATACAGGACAATGTGGGAAACTATAATACAGTTCATATACAGGACAATGTGGGAAACTATCATACAGTTCATATACAGGACAATGTGGGAAACTATCATACAGTTCATATACAGGACAATGTGGGAAACTATCATACAGTTCATATACAGGACAATGTGGGAAACTATCATACAGTTCATATACAGGACAATGTGGGAAACTATCATACAGTTCATATACAGGACAATGTGGGAAACTATCATACAGTTCATATACAGGACAATGTGGGAAACTATCATACAGTTCATATACAGGACAATGTTGGAAACTATCATACAGTTCATATACAGGACAATGTTGGAAACTATCATACAGTTCATATACAGGACAATGTGGGAAACTATCATACAGTTCATATACAGGACAATGTGGGAAACTATCATACAGTTCATATACAGGACAATGTGGGAAACTATGGGAAATACAGTTCATATAGAGGACAATGTGGGAAAATAGTTCATATACAGGACAATGTTTGAAACTATCATACAGTTCATATACAGGACAATGTTGGAAACTATAATACAGTTCATATACAGGACAATGTGGGAAACTATCATACAGTTCATATACAGGACAATGGAAACTATCATACAGTTCATATACAGGACAATGTGGGAAACTATCATACAGTTCATATACAGGACAATGTGGGAAACTATCATACAGTTCATATACAGGACAATGTGGGAAACTATCATACAGTTCATATACAGGACAATGTGGGAAACTATCATACAGTTCATATACAGGACAATGTGGGAAACTATCATACAGTTCATATACAGGACAATGTGGGAAACTATCATACAGTTCATATACAGGACAATGTGGGAAACTATCATACAGTTCATATACAGGACAATGTGGGAAACTATAATACAGTTCATATACAGGACAATGTGGGAAACTATCATACAGTTCATATACAGGACAATGTGGAAACTATAATACAGTTCATATACAGGACAATGTGGGAAACTATCATACAGTTCATATACAGGACAATGTGGGAAACTATCATACAGTTCATATACAGGACAATGTGGGAAACTATCATACAGTTCATATACAGGACAATGTGGGAAACAGTTCATATACAGGACATACAGTTCATATACAGGACAATGTGGGAAACTATCATACAGTTCATATACAGGACAATACAGTTCATATACAGGACAATGTGGGAAACTATCATACAGTTCATATACAGGACAATGTGGGAAACTATAATACAGTTCATATACAGGACAATGTGGGAAACTATCATACAGTTCATATACAGGACAATGTGGGAAACTATCATACAGTTCATATACAGGACAATGTGGGAAACTATCATACAGTTCATATACAGGACAATACAGTTCATATACAGGAAACTATCATACAGTTCATATACAGGACAATGTGGAAACTATCATACAGTTCATATACAGGACAATGTGGGAAACTATCATACAGTTCATATACAGGACAATGTGGGAAACTATCATACAGTTCATATACAGGACAATGTGGGAAACTATCATACAGTTCATATACAGGACAATGTGGGAAACTATCATACAGTTCATATACAGGACAATGTGGGAAACTATAATACAGTTCATATACAGGACAATGTGGGAAACTATAATACAGTTCATATACAGGACAATGTGGGAAACTATCATACAGTTCATATACAGGACAATGTGGGAAACTATAATACAGTTCATATACAGGACAATGTGGGAAACTATCATACAGTTCATATACAGGACAATGTGGGAAACTATCATACAGTTCATATACAGGACAATGTGGGAAACTATCATACAGTTCATATACAGGACAATGTGGGAAACTATCATACAGTTCATATACAGGACAATGTGGAAACTATCATACAGTTCATATACAGGACAATGTTGGGAAACTATCATACAGTTCATATACAGGACAGGAAACTAATACAGTTCATATACAGGACAATGGAAACTATCATACAGTTCATATACAGGACAATGTGGGAAACTATCATACAGTTCATATACAGGACAATGTGGGAAACTATCATACAGTTCATATACAGGACAATGTGGGAAACTATCATACAGTTCATATACAGGACAATGTGGGAAACTATCATACAGTTCATATACAGGACAATGTGGGAAACTATCATACAGTTCATATACAGGACAATGTGGGAAACTATCATACAGTTCATATACAGGACAATGTGGGAAACTATAATACAGTTCATATACAGGACAATATGGGAAACTATAATACAGTTCATATACAGGACAATGTGGGAAACTATAATACAGTTCATATACAGGACAATGTGGGAAACTATCATACAGTTCATATACAGGACAATGTGGGAAACTATCATACAGTTCATATACAGGACAATGTGGGAAACTATTATACAGTTCATATACAGAACAATGTGAGAAACTATCATACAGTTCATATACAGAACAATGTGAGAAACTATCATACAGTTCATATACAGAACAATGTTGGAAACTATCATACAGTTCATATACAGGACAATGTGGGAAACTATCATACAGTTCATATACAGGACAATGTGGGAAACTATCATACAGTTCATATACAGGACAATGTGGGAAACTATCATACAGTTCATATACAGGACAATGTGGGAAACTATCATACAGTTCATATACAGGACAATGTGGGAAACTATAATACAGTTCATATACAGGACAATGTGGGAAACTATCATACAGTTCATATACAGGACAATGTGGGAAACTATCATACAGTTCATATACAGGACAATGTGGGAAACTATCATACAGTTCATATACAGGACAATGTGGGAAACTATCATACAGTTCATATACAGGACAATGTGGGAAACTATCATACAGTTCATATACAGGACAATGTGGGAAACTATCATACAGTTCATATACAGGACAATGTGGGAAACTATCATACAGTTCATATACAGGACAATGTTTGAAACTATCATACAGTTCATATACAGGACAATGTGGGAAACTATCATACAGTTCATATACAGGACAATGTACAGGACAATGGAAACTAATACAGTTCATATACAGGACAATGTGGGAAACTATCATACAGTTCATATACAGGACAATGTGGGAAACTATAATACAGTTCATATACAGGACAATATGGGAAACTATAATACAGTTCATATACAGGACAATATGGGAACTATAATACAGTTCATATACAGGACAGTGGGAAACTATATACAGTTCATATACAGGACAATGTGGGAAACTATAATACAGTTCATATACAGAACAATGTTTGAAACTATAATACAGTTCATATACAGGACAATGTGGGAAACAATACAGTTCATATACAGGACAATGTGGGAAACTATCATACAGTTCATATACAGGACAATGTGGGAAACTATAATACAGTTCATATACAGGACAATGTGGGAAACTATAATACAGTTCATATACAGGACAATGTGGGAAACTATAATACAGTTCATATACAGGACAATGTGGGAAACTATCATACAGTTCATATACAGGACAATGTGGGAAACTATCATACAGTTCATATACAGGACAATGTGGGAAACTATCATACAGTTCATATACAGGACAATGTGGGAAACTATCATACAGTTCATATACAGGACAATGTGGGATACAGTTCATATACAGGACAATGTGGAAACATACAGTTCATATACAGGACAATGTGGGAAACTATCATACAGTTCATATACAGGACAATGTGGGAAACTATCATACAGTTCATATACAGGACAATGTGGGAAACTATCATACAGTTCATATACAGGACAATGTGGGAAACTATCATACAGTTCATATACAGGACAATGTTGGAAACAATGTGGGAAACTATCATACAGTTCATATACAGGACAATGTGGGAAACTATCATACAGTTCATATACAGGACAATGTGGGAAACTATAATACAGTTCATATACAGGACAATGTGGGAAACTATCATACAGTTCATATACAGGACAATGTGGGAAACTATCATACAGTTCATATACAGGACAATGTATACAGGAAACTATCATACAGTTCATATACAGGACAATGTGGGAAACTATAATACAGTTCATATACAGGACAATGTGGGAAACTATCATACAGTTCATATACAGGACAATGTTGGAAACTATAATACAGTTCATATACAGGACAATGTGGGAAACTATAATACAGTTCATATACAGGACAATGTGGGAAACTATAATACAGTTCATATACAGGACAATGTGGGAAACTATCATACAGTTCATATACAGGACAATGTGGGAAACTATCATACAGTTCATATACAGGACAATGTGTGGAAACTATCATACAGTTCATATACAGGACAGGAAACTATCATACAGTTCATATACAGGACAATGTGGGAAACTATCATACAGTTCATATACAGGACAATGTGGGAAACTATAATACAGTTCATATACAGGACAATGACAATGTGGGAAACTATCATACAGTTCATATACAGGACAATGTGGGAACTACTATCATATACAGTTTGAAACATATACAGGACAACAATGTGGGAAACTATCATACAGTTCATATACAGGACAATGTGGGAAACTATCATACAGTTCATATACAGGACAATGTGGGAAACTATCATACAGTTCATATACAGGACAATGTGGGAAACTATCATACAGTTCATATACAGGACAATGTGTGGGAAACTATATACAGTTCATATACAGGACAATGTGGGAAACTATCATACAGTTCATATACAGGACAATGTGGGAAACTATATACAGTTCATATACAGGACAATGTGGGAAACTATAATACAGTTCATATACAGGACAATGTGGGAAACTATAATACAGTTCATATACAGGACAATGTGGGAAACTATAATACAGTTCATATACAGGACAATGTGGGAAACTATAATACAGTTCATATACAGGACAATGTGGGAAACTATCATACAGTTCATATACAGGACAAGGAAACTAATACAGTTCATATACAGGACAATGTGGGAAACTATCATACAGTTCATATACAGGACAATGTGGGAAACTATCATACAGTTCATATACAGGACAATGTGGGAAACTATCATACAGTTCATATACAGGGGAAACTATATACAGTTCATATACAGGACAATGTTGGAAACTATCATACAGTTCATATACAGGACAATGTGGGAAACTATAATACAATTCATATACAGGACAATGTTTGAAACAATAATACAGTTCATATACAGGACAATGTGGGAAACTATCATACAGTTCATATACAGGACAATGTGGGAAACTATCATACAGTTCATATACAGGACAATGTTGGGAAACTATCATACAGTTCATATACAGGACAATGTGGGAAACTATCATACAGTTCATATACAGGACAATGTGGGAAACTATAATACAGTTCATATACAGGACAATGTGGGAAACTATCATACAGTTCATATACAGGACAATGTGGGAAACTATCATACAGTTCATATACAGGACAATGTGGGAAACTATCATACAGTTCATATACAGGACAATGTTGGGAAACTATCATACAGTTCATATACAGGACAATGTGGGAAACTATCATACAGTTCATATACAGGACAATGTGGGAAACTATCATACAGTTCATATACAGGACAATATGGGAAACTATCATACATTTCATATACAGAACAATGTTTGAAACTATTACACAGTTCATATACAGGACAATGTGGGAAACTTTTATACAGTTCATATACAGGACAATGTGGGAAACTATCATACAGTTCATATACAGGACAAGGAAACTATCATACAGTTCATATACAGGACAATGTGGGAAACTATCATACAGTTCATATACAGGACAATGTGGAAACTATCATACAGTTCATATACAGGACAATGTGGGAAACTATCATACAGTTCATATACAGGACAATGTGGAAACTATAATACAGTTCATATACAGGACAATGTGGGAAACTATCATACAGTTCATATACAGGACAATGTGGGAAACTATCATACAGTTCATATACAGGACAATGTGGGAAACTATCATACAGTTCATATACAGGACAATGTGGGAAACTATCATACAGTTCATATACAGGACAATGTGGGAAACTATCATACAGTTCATATACAGGACAATGTGGGAAACTATCATACAGTTCATATACAGGACAATGTGGGAAACTATAATACAGTTCATATACAGGACAATGTGGGAAACTATAATACAGTTCATATACAGGACAATGTGGGAAACTATCATACAGTTCATATACAGGACAATGTGGGAAACTATCATATACAGTTCATATACAGGACAATGTGGAAACTATAATACAGTTCATATACAGGACAATGTGGGAAACTATAATACAGTTCATATACAGGACAATGTGGGAAACTATAATACAGTTCATATACAGGACAATGTGGGAAACTATAATACAGTTCATATACAGGACAATGTGGGAAACTATAATACAGTTCATATACAGGACAATGTGGGAAACTATCATACAGTTCATATACAGGACAATGTGGGAAACTATAATACAGTTCATATACAGGACAATGTGGGAAACTATCATACAGTTCATATACAGAACAATGTGAGAAACTATCATACAGTTCATATACAGAACAATGTGAGAAACTATCATACAGTTCATATACAGAACAATGTTGGAAACTATCATACAGTTCATATACAGGACAATGTGGGAAACTATAATACAGTTCATATACAGGACAATGTGGGAAACTATCATACAGTTCATATACAGGACAATGTGGGAAACTATCATACAGTTCATATACAGGACAATGTGGGAAACTATAATACAGTTCATATACAGGACAATGTGGGAAACTATCATACAGTTCATATACAGGACAATGTGGGAAACTATCATACAGTTCATATACAGGACAATGTGGGAAACTATAATACAGTTCATATACAGGACAATGTGGGAAACTATCATACAGTTCATATACAGGACAATGTGGGAAACTATCATACAGTTCATATACAGGACAATGTGGGAAACTATAATACAGTTCATATACAGGACAATGTGGGAAACTATCATACAGTTCATATACAGGACAATGTGGGAAACTATCATACAGTTCATATACAGGACAATGTGGGAAACTATCATACAGTTCATATACAGGACAATGTGGGAAACTATCATACAGTTCATATACAGGACAATGTGGAAACTATCATACAGTTCATATACAGGACAATGTGGGAAACTATCATACAGTTCATATACAGGACAATGTGGGAAACTATCATACAGTTCATATACAGGACAATGTACAGGAAACTATAATACAGTTCATATACAGGACAGAAACTATCATACAGTTCATATACAGGACAATGTGGGAAACTATAATACAGTTCATATACAGGACAATGTTTGAAACTATCATACAGTTCATATACAGGACAATGTGGGAAACTATCATACAGTTCATATACAGGACAATGTGGGAAACTATCATACAGTTCATATACAGGACAATGTGGGAAACTATCATACAGTTCATATACAGGACAATGTGGGAAACTATAATACAGTTCATATACAGGACAATGAAACTATAATACAGTTCATATACAGGAAACTATCATACAGTTCATATACAGGACAATGTTGGAAACTATAATACAGTTCATATACAGGACAATGTGGGAAACTATAATACAGTTCATATACAGGACAATGTGGGAAACTATCATACAGTTCATATACAGGACAATGTGGGAAACTATCATACAGTTCATATACAGGACAATGTGGGAAACTATAATACAGTTCATATACAGGACAATGTGGGAAACTATAATACAGTTCATATACAGGACAATGTGGGAAACTATCATACAGTTCATATACAGGACAATGTACAGGACAATGTTTGGAAACTATCATACAGTTCATATACAGGACAATGTGGGAAACTATAATACAGTTCATATACAGGACAATGTTGGAAACTATCATACAGTTCATATACAGGACAATGTGGGAAACTATCATACAGTTCATATACAGGACAATGTGGGAAACTATCATACAGTTCATATACAGGACAATGTGGGAAACTATCATACAGTTCATATACAGGACAATGTGGGAAACTATCATACAGTTCATATACAGGACAATGTGGGAAACTATCATACAGTTCATATACAGGACAATGTGGGAAACTATAATACAGTTCATATACAGGACAATGTGGGAAACTATAATACAGTTCATATACAGGACAATGTGGAAAAACTCATATACAGGACAATACAGTTCATATACAGGACAATGTGGGAAACTATCATACAGTTCATATACAGGACAATGTGGGAAACTATCATACAGTTCATATACAGGACAATGTGGGAAACTATAATACAGTTCATATACAGGACAATGTGGGAAACTATAATACAGTTCATATACAGGACAATGTGGGAAACTATCATACAGTTCATATACAGGACAATGTGGGAAACTATCATACAGTTCATATACAGGACAATGTGGGAAACTATAATACAGTTCATATACAGGACAATGTGGGAAACTATCATACAGTTCATATACAGGACAATGTGGGAAACTATCATA